>NC_040097.1:36229889-36532919 GCF_003369695.1 Bos indicus x Bos taurus | reverse complement strand
AGCAACAGGAAGCACTGACACACACACAAAACAGCAGGAATAGAATCCTCTTTCTGTTATCAGTCAAGAGGTTGAAAAAAGTTACTAGAGTTCATAAACGGTGAATAATTACTTGGACTTAGTATATAATATCTAGGAGTAGTTATTTTGGATCAAGTGACATTTCTATAAATATATACTTAGATATCCAAACATATCTATTTCTTTTTCTACCTGTATAATGTGGAATATCTGCTTCTTGAGCCTCTGTGTGTGTGTGTGTGTGTGTGCATGTGCACGCTCAGTTATGTGTGTCCTATTCTTTGAGACCCCATGGACTGTAGCCCATCAGGCTCCTCTGTCATGGGATTTTCCAGGCAAGAATACTGGAGTGGGTTGCCGTGCAGATCTTCCTGACCCAGGGATCGGATTTGCATCTCTTGTGCCTCCTGCACTCGCATGCAGATTCTTTAGCACTGCACCACCTGGGAAGCCTTGAGCTTCCAATTCAGTGTCTTTCTAAATGTGGGTAAGAATCTCTGTAATAGAATCACAAGGAGGAGCTTGTTAAAACCATACTCCTGGATTCATCCCGGTTTAGCAAAATATTAATCTCTTTTTGTAAGGATGTTAGACCCTGCAAAAGCACCCAAAGGATTTTCATGCACATTAAACATGAATATCTGTTACTGTAAGCATATTGATGTTTTCTAAGTCTTTCATAAAGAACTCTTATAACTTCATTTTTTTTCTTGAATATTTGTGCTCTTTCTTAGGACTTGAATTACCACTGTTATTCAGACAAATATCAAATCTCTGTATTTAATCTAAGTATTTCTCCTGAGAACTGAGCCTATATGTACGTTTGTCTTCTGAAGAAATTCAAGTGGATGTTCCATAGGCAAGGCTGTCCGACTCTTACCAGTTGTCTTGACTGTTCTCCTAACTCATGTCCCTTGTTGCCCTTTAAGGCTCCAGTGAACTGCTCAAAACAAAAACATAACCTTTATACTTGACTCCTCTATTCTTACATTATTTCATTCAACATTTTAATGACATTAAAAGTTTTATTCAGGAATTTCTCTAGTGGTCAAGTGGCCGAGAATCTGCCTGCCATGCAGGGGACAAAGTATTGGAGTTTCAGCTTTAGCATCAGTCCTTCCAATGAACACCCAGGGCTGATCTCCTTTAGGATGGACTGGTTGGATCTCCTTGCAGCCCAAGGGACTCTCAAGAGTCTTCTCCAACACCACAGTTCAAAAGCATCAATTCTTCGGCACTCAGCTTTCTTCACAGTCCAACTTTCACGTCCATACATGACCACTGGAAAAACCATAGCCTTGACTAGACTTTATTAATATGTTCTAAATCAACCCAATTATTTCCATGTTTACTGACATAATACAAGCTGTAGATTTCTATTGTCTAGAAAGTAGGTTAAGCTTACTAAGAACAAACACTCTCAGTTTAATGCTCTTGTATCTGTGAGTACTAAATCAGAATGACCTGATATGATGGCTAAAAATTCATATACCTGGGACCTACTGCATATTTATCCAATTGTAGTTATGAGAGTGGAGCCAGGAATCATTTAAAACATAATTATTTTCAGGCAAATTATCACGCAAATGTAAACATGAGAGTTTCTTCTTTTAAAGCTGCCACTTTTCCTAGAAGGGTTAAATGTAGGGCAGTTGAATAGTCAGAAATAAAAGAATTCTTGCACTCATAATGGATTTTAGGTATGAAAGAAACAAGAGAGATAATATACCTCAACACACAGAGGATAAGCTGAGACAAACATAGTCACCCAGTTGGTTAGTGATAGACTCACAAGAGGACGATAGGACAGGTAAGTTCCAACCAAGAAGAAATCTCCATTTTACTATGCTGCTGCCCTCTTTTCGTATATGCAAAGTTAGAGATTACATTAGGAAAATCATTTAGAGAAACTAGAATTTGGTGATGATATAAATCACCCAATGTTAACTCTCATGTAAAATACACATCTTATTGACATTTTTTATACAAAAAATGCATGCACAGTTTATTTAAGAATTTCATGGTCAAGATTTCTAAATGCTTTTAAAAAAGACTGGAGCATATTTCTTATTAAAGGAAAATTTTACTTTGTAGGTTTTTCAGTATAACCCACAAATATATTTGCAAGCTTTTTAACTGTGTGGCAAAACTTTGAATTGAAAGTCCATAAAGTTTTTTCACTCAAAGAATGCAAAGAAACTTTGAGATTAGATTTTAAGAAGGGTCATCCACCTAGAAATCTTCAAGAAAGAATACGCTTGTTTAATGTGATTATCTAGCTCCCAGCTTGAAATCTCAGTTTAAAAAAAGTAATGGTTTCTTCCTAATTATTAAAGAAATATGTATTTAAGAAAAGGGAAGAGAAGTTTAAATGCCTTATTAAAACTTGTTCAAAATGTCTTACATAAACAGAAAAAAATTTCAGGTTAGCAAAAAAAAAAGCAGTTTTCAGAAGATCTGTGAAACTCAGACTATGTTAACACTTCAAATTTTCTTGAAAATATCTAACAAAGTTTTTTTCCATGGAATAAAGAACATGAAATCCCATCAGCATTAAATAGTCATTTATTAGGCAGACTGTGAGCCCAGGGCTAAAGCTGGGGCTTTCTCAGTGTTCCATCTCAGCACTGCTGTGGGAGTCAAACTCAGCCTTATATATGTGGTTTTCTGGGGCAGAGTAGAGTTTCCTACCATCCTCCAGCACTTTCAAGTCTTCACTTTCTCTCAGTACAACACTCTGTGTGTCAGAGCGTTTTCTACATCCCTCATGTGCAGTTGGCTTTTGCTTCTGTCCCTTTCCCCTGAAACAGTGTATCTTTGCCAGTGTCCTGGGAACTAGAGAATTTCATCACATTTGCCATAGTAGATTAAGGCTTTTTTTTTTTTTAATTTATTTTTTTTATTGAAGGATAGTTGCTTTACAAAATTTTGTTGTTTTCTGTCAAACCTCAACATGAATCAACCATAGATACACATATATCCCCTCCTTTTTGAAACTGCCTCCCATCTCCCTCCCCATCTCACCCCTCTAGGTTGATACAGAGCCCTTGTTTGAGTTTCCTGAGCCATACAGCAAATTCCTATTGGCTATCTATTTTACATATGGTAATGTAAGTTTCCATGTTACTCTTTCCATACATCTCACCCTCTCCTCCCTTCTCCCCAGGTCCAAAAGCCTATTCTCTATGTCCTGTAAATAAGTTCTTCAGTACCATTCTTCTAGATTCCATATATATGTGTTAGAATACGTTATTTGTCTTTCTCTTTCTGACTCACTTCACTCTGTATAATAGGTTCAAGGTTCATCCACCTCATCAGAACTGACTCAAGTGCATTCCTTTTTATGGCTGAGTAATATTCCATTGTATATATATGTATATATATATATATATACATATGTATCACTTTTTCTTTATCCATTCATCTGTTGATGGACATCTAGGTGGCTTCCATGTTCTAGCTATTGTAAATAATGCCTCAATTAACAATGGGATTCATGTATCTTTTTCAATTTTGGTTTCCTCAGGGTATATGCCTAGGAGTGGGATTGCTGGGTCGTATGGTGGTTTTATACCTAGTTTGTTAAGAAATCTCCATACTGTCTTCCATAGTGGCTGTATCAATTTACATTCCCACCAACAGTGCAAGAGCATTCCCTTTTCTCCACACCCTCTCCAGCATTTATTGTTTGTAGACTTTTTGATGATGGCTCTTCTTACTGGTGTGAGGTGATATCTCATTGTAGTTTTTATTTGCTTCTCTAATAATGAGTGATGTTGAGGATCTTTTCATGTAGTTGTTAGCCATCTGTATGTTTTCTTTGGAGAAATGTCTGTTTAGGTCTTTTTCCCACTTTTTGATTGGGTTGTTTGTTTTTCTGGCCTTGAGTTGTATGAGCTCCTTATATATTTTGGAAATTAATCCTTTGTCAGTTGTTTTATTTGCTATTATTTTCTCCTATTTTGAGGGTTGTCTTTTCACCTTGCTTATAGTTTCCTTTGCTGTTTAAAAGCTTTTAATTTTAATCAGGTCCCATTTGTTTACTTTTGTTTTTATTTCCGTTACTTTAGAAGGTGGATCTAGAGTATCTTGCTTTGATTTATGTCATTGAGTATTCTGTCTGTGTTTTCCTCTAAGAGTCTTATAGTTTCTGGTCTTACATTTAGGTCTTTAATCCATTTTGAGTTTATCTTTGTGCATGGTGTTAGGAAGAGTTCTAAATTCATTCTTTTACATGTAGCTGTCCAGTTTTCCAGCACTATTTATTGAAGAGGCTGTCTTGCCCCCATTGTATATTCTTGCCTCCTTTGTCAAAAATAAGGTACCCATAGGTGCATGGGTTTATTTCTGGGCTTTCTATCTTGTTCCATTGGTCTGTATTCCTGTTTTTGTACCAGTACCATACTGTCTTGATGTCTGTAGCTCTGTAGTGTAATCTGAAGTCAGGAAGGTTGACTCCTCCAGTTCTATTCTGCATTCTCAAGATTGCTTTGGCAATGGTCATTTGTATTTCCATACGAATTGTGAAATTTTTTGTTCTAGTTCCATGAAAAATGCCATTGGTCATTTGACAGGGATCACATTGCATTTGGTAATATAGTCATTTTCACAATATTGATTCTTCCCACCGAGGAACATGGAATATCTCCCCATCTGTTTATGTCATCTTCGATTTCTTTCATCAGTGTCTTATAATTTTCTGTGTACAGTTTTTTTGTCCCCTTAGGTAAGTTTATTCCTAGATATTTAATTCTTTTTGTTGCAATGGTGACTGAGAATGATTCCTTAATTTCTCTTTCTGATTTTTCATTGTTAGTATATAGAAATACAAGTGATTTCTGTGTACTGATTTTGTATCCTGCACTTTGCTAAATTCACTGATTAGCTCTAGTAATTTTCTGATACTATCTTTATGGTTTTCTATGTACAGTATCATGTCATCTGCAAACAGGGAGAGCTTTACTTCTTTTCCAGTCTGCATTCCTTTTATTTCTTTTTCTTCTCTGATTGCTGTCACTAGGACTTCCAAAACTAAATTGAATAATAGAGGTGAAAGTGGACACCATTGTCTTGTCCTGATCTTAGGGGAAATGCTTTCAGTTTTTCACCATTGAGAATAATATTTGCTGTAGGCTTATCATATATGGCCTTTACTATGTTGAGGTAGGTTCCTTCTATGCCCATTTTTTGAAAAGTTTTAATGACAAATGGGTGCTAAATTTTGTCAAAGGCTTTTTCTGCATCTATTGAGATGATCATATGGTTTTTATCTTTCAATTTGTTAATATGGTGTATCACATTGATTGATTTGCATATATTGAAGAATCCTTGTATTCCTGGAATAAACCCAACTTGATCATGGTGTATAAGCTTTTTGATGTGTTGCTGAATTCTGTTTGTTAAAATTTTTTTTTTAGGATTTTTGCATCTATCTATTTTGCTATTGGCCTGTAGTTTTCTTTTTTTGTGTTGTCTTTGTCTGGCTTTGGTATCAGGGTGATGCTGGGCTCAGAAGTGTTTCTTCCTCTGCAATTTTTTGAAAGAGTTTTAGAAGGATAGACATTAGCTCTTCTCTAAATGCTTGACAGAATTCTCTGTGAAGCCATCAGGTCCCAGGCTTTTGTTTTTGGGAGATTTTTGATCACAGCTTCAATATCAGTGCTTGAAATTGGGTTGTTCATAATTTCTATTTCTTGCTGATTCAGTCTTGGAAGATTGAACTTTTCTAAGAATCTGTCCATTTCCTCCAGGTTATCCATTTTATTGCCATATCATTGTCCATAATAGTCTCATAATCCTTTGTATTTCTGCATTGTCTGTTGTAACCTCTCCTTTTTCATTTCTAATTTTGTTGATGTGATTCTTCTCTTTTTTTCTTCATGAATCTGGCTAAGGGCTTGTCAATTTTATCTTCTCAAAGTACCAGCTTTTAGTTTTATTGATCTTTACTATTGTTTCTTCCATTTCTTTATCATTTATTTCTGCTTGGATCTTTATGATTTCTTTCCTTCTACTAATTTTGTTGTTGCTGTTGTTGTTCTTCTTCTTTTTCCAATTGTTTTAGGTGTAAAATTAGGTTGTCTATTTTATGTTTTTTTTCTTGTTTCTTAAGGTAAGATTGTATTGCTGTAAACTTCCCTCTTAGAAGTTCTTTTGCTGCATCCTATAGGTTTTGAGTTGTGCTTTCATTGTCATTTGTTTCTAGAAATTTTTTTATTTCCCTTTTGATTTATTCAGTAACCTGTTGGTTATTTAGAAACGTGTTGTTTAATCTCCATGTGTTTGTGTTTCTTACAGTTTTTTTTTTCCTTGTAATCAATATCTAGTCTCCTAGCGTTGTGGTCAGAGATGCTTGATAGAATTTCAATTTTCTTAAGTTTACTGAGGTTTGATTCATGACCCAAGATGTGGTCTATCCTGGAGAATGTTCCATGTGCACTTTAAGAGAAGGTGTATTCTTCTGCATTTGGATGGAATGTTCTGAAGATATCACTGAGATCCATCTCATCTAATGTATCATTTAAGGCTTGTGTTTCCTTATTAATTTTCTGTTTTGATGATCTGTCCATTGGTGTGAGTAGGGTGTTAAATTCTTCTACTATTATTGTGTTACTGTTAATTTGTCCTTTTATGTCTATTAGTGTTTGCCTTATGCATTAAGGTGCTCTTATGTTGGGTGCATAGATATTTACAATTGGTATGCCTTCCTCTAGGATTGATCCCTTGATCATATAGTATCCTTCCTTATCTCTTGTAATCTTTATTTTAAGGTCTACTTAATCTGATATGAGGATTGCTATTCCAGCTCTCTTTTGCTTCCCATTTTCATGGAATATATTTTTCTATCCTCTCACTTGCAGTCTATTTGTGTCTTCAGATCTGAAGTGGGTTTCTTGTAGATAGCATATATATGGGTCTTGTTTTTGTATCTATTCAGCCAGTCTTTGTCTTTTGGTTGGAGCATTTAATCTATCTACATTTAAAGTAATTATTGATATATATGTTCCTATTGCCATTTTATTAATTATTAATTGTTTGGGGTTGATTTTGTAGATCTTTTTTCTTCTCTTGTATTTCTTGACTATATAAGTCCCTTTAACATTTGTTGTAAAGCTGGTTTGGTGGTACTAAATTCTCTTAACTTTTGCTTGTCTGAAAAGCTTTTTATTTCTCCATCAATTTTGAATGAGATACTTGCCAGGTACAGTAATCTTGGTTGTAGATTTTTCCCTTTCAGGACTTTAAATATATCCTGCCATTCCCTTCAGGACTGCAGAGTTTCTACTGAAAGGTCAGCTGTCAAGTGTATGGGGTTTCCCTTGTGTGTTACTTGTTGCTTCTCTCTTGCTGCTTTTAATATTCTTTCCTTGTGTTTAGTTTTTGTTAGTTTGATTAGTATGTGTCTTGGCATGTTTTTCCTTGGGTTTATCCTATATGGGACTCTTTGTGCCTCTTGGACTTGATTGACTATTTCTTTTTCCATGTTGGGGAAATTTTAAACTATAATCTCTTCCAAAATTTTCTCATACCTTTTGTTTTTCTCTTCTTCTCTTGGGACCCCTATAATTTGAATGTTGGTTCGTTTGATTGTCCCAGAGGTCTCTGAGACTACCCTCAGTTCTTTTTACTCTTTTTACTTTATTCTGCTCTTTAGAAGTCATATCCACCATTTTATCTTCCAGCTCACTGATTTGTTTTTCTGCTTCAGATATTCTGCTATTGATTCCTTTTAGAGTATTTCTAATTTCAGTAATTGGGTTGTTTGTCTCTGTATGTTGATTCTTTAATTCTTCTAGGTCTTTGTTAATTGATTCTTGCATTTTCTCCATTTTGTTTTCAAGATTTTTGATCATCTTTACTATCATTATTCTGAATTCTTTTTCAGGTAGTTTGCCTATTTCCTCTTCATTTATTTGGACTTCTGTGTTTCTAGTTTGTTCCTTCATTTGTGTAGTATTTCTCTGCCTTTTTATTATTATTTTTTTGACTTATGTGTTTGAGGTCTCCTTTTCCCAGGCTTCAAGGTTGAATTCTTTCTTCCTTTTTGTTTCTGCCCTCTAAAGGTTGGTCAAGTGGTTTCTGCAAGCTTCGTATAGGGTGAGATTTGTGCTGAGTTTTTGTTTGTTTGTCTTTCCTCTGATGGACAAGGCTGACTGAGGTGGTGATACTGTCTGCTGATAATTGGGTTTGTATTTTTGTTCTGTTTGTTGTTTAGATGAGGCGTTTTGCATAAGGTACTACTGGTGGTTGGGCGATGCCAGGTCTTGTATTCAAGTAATTTCCTTTGTGTAAGTTCTCACTATTTGACAGTTCCTAGGGTGAGTTCTCTGGTAGCCCAGGGTCTTGGAGTCAGTGCTCTCACTCCAGAGGCTCAAGATTTGATCTCTTGTCAAGAATGAAGATTTCACAAGTGGTTTGTTATGTCATTAAGTGAGATTAAAACAGATACCCCAAAACAAGAAATCAAAGATGCACCCCAGACAAATGGCAGTTACAAAATCCGGAAAATAATAATTAAAATAATGGAATATACACATATGCATATACACCCATGAACAAAGTCCAAACGGTCCCCCAAAATAAAGTAAGGCAGATTGCCCTGGTGAACACAGGAAACCAAAAATTATATTTACCAGTTAAGAACAAAACTAACTAAAGCAGAAACTGTAAAACAAAACTGAAGCAAGGTGCAAAGTGGGGAATAAAGCAATGAAAATAAAACTAACAAAATGTTGAGAGGAAAGGAAATAAGGAAATGAAAGACAGAATAGATATGCAAAGTTAGATAGATGAAGAAGATTTATATATATTAAAGATTAACTGCAAGGGGAAAAGAACAGTAGGAAAGGCAAACAAAGGAATAAATGTAGAAAAATATAATAGGTTTAAAGAAATTAAAAATTAAAATTATAAAAAAGAGAAAAGAAAATAGAAGAAGAAAGAAAAAGAAAAAAAGGAAAACTCCACAGAACTGCAAAAGCCCAAGATAGAGGCATAAGTTTATAACAACAATAAAAGTGTGACTGAATATACACATATACGTATACATCCATAAGCAAAATGAAAACAGTCCAATAAAAACAAAGTACAATAGATTGACCTGGTGAACAAAAGAAACCAAAAATTATATCTTCTAGATCAAAACTAACTAAAGCACAAACTGGAGAACAAAACTAAACAAGGTGCCAACTGGGAAATAAAACTAATAAGTTAACAGCAAAGGAAAGAAAGAAAAGATATGCAAAGTTAAATAGAGGTAGATAAATAAGATTATATACATTAAAGATTAACTTGAAGTGGAAAAGAACAGTATGAAAAGCAAACAAGGGAATAAATATAGAAAAAAAATACATTTAAAAAATTAAAAAGAGAAAAGAAAAAAAGGAAAACCCCACAGAACTGCAAAAGCCCAATGTAGAGGCAGAGGTTCATAACAATAAAAAATGTGACTTAAAACAAATAAAAAGCTCAAAAGCTTAATTAGATTTCATAGTGCCGAAACAATTGACAACAACAACAGAGGCGGGGGAAAAGGGGCAAAAAAAGAAAAAAAATCCAAAGAATCTCCAGAAAAAGTCAAAACATAAGAATAAGAAATGTTTTTCTTGAGTCACTGCTTTCAGAGTCCTTTCCCTCGCTGGGAGTCACAGTCCACCTCACCTCCCTAGATGCCCTCCAACACTGTGCTGATCTCTGGACATGATGAGGGGGCAGCTCAGATTCTAATCTGGTCCTACTCCTGTGTGTTCTTACCTCCAATGTCCACAGCTATCAGAGCTAGTGTGTTTTCTTTTGTGAGAGCTCTCAATGTCCTTTTATATATTCCATAGACATAGAGTCTGCCTAGTTGATTATGTGGATTTAATCTGCAGCTTGTACAGCTGGTGGGAAGGTTTTGGGTCTTCTTCCTTAGCCACACTGCCCCTGTTTTTCAACTGTGGTTTTATTTCCACTTCTGCATGTGGGTCATCCACTGGGGGTTGCTTTTGAATTTGCCCTGGAGGACTTGGTTTTGCCTCTGTGAGTGCCAGGTGTGGAAGTGGTGCAGCTGCTTAGGTCACAGTCAACAGCAGCCCTCACCCTGGGGTTGCCCCACAATCCCTAAACTCCAGTTCCCAGATGCTGTGCCTTCCAGGGAACCTGCATCCCTGTCCAGGGTATATATGGCTGCAGCAAGGACTGTCTGATTCTCATTGCATTTAGGCTGTCACAGATTAGCTATTTCACTCTCAGCCTTTAATGTTTCTCCTCTGACTCAGACAATTGCTCCCATGTGGGGATTGGACCCCTGCTTCAGGTCCCCCACCTTGCGAGGGCAGATCCAGTCCTACTGACACTCCTGTTTTCCCCCCTAGTTCCTTGGTTCTACTGAGATTTGCAGGGTTCTATATATTCTTTTCCACTGGCCAGGTACTCCTTTCCATTCTCAGCTGGTGTTCTCCATGCACCTCTGTGTTTGAAGGTGTATTCCTGATGTATCCATGGGGAGAGATATACTCCAGATTCACCTACTTCTCTGCTATCTTGTTTTTTTCTAAGGCTTTTTTTTTAGTGGTGGGGGAGGAAAGGATCTGGAGATATGGGTCAGGTTTTCTTCTTGTGTGGCATTAAAGTTCCCTGTCTAGCCATTTGTTTCACCCATAGTCTCTGGTACAATACTCAGGTGAGTTCTAATGAAAAGTGCTTGCAGAAAGCAGACTCCAATTAAGCTTTGGGATCAAAATTAACCTTAACTCTCAAGCTAATCACACCTGTCATTTGAGAATTCACTAAAACTTTAGTTATTTTCTTCCAATCAACCTTAACATGGTTCACTTCTTCCTCCCTTGCTCTGCCAAAGGTGGAATAGTTCATGATGTCCAATCTTTCCATTGAGGAAGGTAGCACTTCAGGAATTCAGTTCACCAAATTTGCATGCAACTTTAGTCTTTCATGGGCTCAAAAAAGTGTTATGATTGTTCAGACACAAAAGTGTCTGTTGTTTAGACTGTTTATCTTTTCATTCTCTTACCACAGTCTTTTGTAGAGAAGACATTTTTAATTTTAATTAATTCCAGCTTATCATGTTTTGCTTTCATGGGCTGTACTTTGGGTCTTTTATCTAAAGAGTCAACAAATTTAAGGTCACCTAATTTTTCTCTTATGTTATCTCCTGGAATTTTTATAGGCTTTCTTTCATTTATATATAGTTCTGTGATTCATTGCGAAATAATATTTGTGAAAAGTTTAAGATCAGTGTTTAGAGTTTGGGGATTTATTTTGACATATTGTACACTTTTCCCAGTACCATTGGTGGAAAAGATTTTAAATTGTATTTTTCCTCTGTAATTATATTTGCAACAAATGTTATTGGACTATCTTTGAGTTAACTGATCCTATCTCTGTGTCCAATATTTTGTTTATTGCATTTTTGAAATTGCATTTTTCAAATCTAAGATTTCTGCATATTCTTTAAACTTTGCATTTTTCTTTAAATCTTCCATGTTTTCCCTTGTTTAGTCCATCCATCTCAGTGTATTCTTTATTTTTTTCTTAATTATTTTAATTGGAAAATAATTACTTTACAATATTGTGATGGTTTCTGCCATATATCAACAAGAATTGGCCACAGGTATACATGTGTCCCCTGCATCCTGAACCCCGCTTCCACCTCCCTCCCCACCCTCCCTATCCCTCTGGGTATTCTTTCAGTTCAGTTCAGTTCAGTCGCTCAGTGGTGTCCGACTCTTTGCGACCCCATGAATCGCAGCACTCCAGGCCTCCCTGTCCATCACCAACTCCCGGAGTTCACTCAGACTCATCCATCGAGTCAGTGATGCCATCCAGCCATCTCATCCTCTGTTAAGCTACTATAAATTTGTTTGAAGGACTTGTCTGCTAATTCTTACATCTGGGTCCTCTATGCTGTCTATTGTCTCTTTTTCTCTTGATTATTGATCTTAGTTCTCTACTTCTTTTCAAGTCTATAAATTTTTATTCTGTGCTGCAAATTGTAGATTTCAGACATTTTAAAATTTCCCTGCTTTCCTTTAGTGAATGTTGAATTTAGTGGATATTCTGAAAGTTAATTTATTGGCTGTACATTTTAATCATATAGAGGTTCAATTTTAGACTTGCTAAGATAGATTTAGTTCAGTTGGCCATTAGTTCTATGACATTGTTGCTTTTCTTGGATATGTTTCTTACTCTTAAGTAATGAAACTTTCGGGGTTTAAATGAAAAACCCAATGTGTTTATCAAGCACCTTTAAGTTGACAAGATTTTGGCTCAAAACTCTGTTTCCTTGGCATCAGGCAATTACTGAAAACTCCATTTAAATATTTAGCCAACCAGATGCTATTTTATGACTTTTTTTTTTTAACCCAACAAACCTACTAGTACTTAGCCAATGATATGAGATGAACCTGTACTTATATTTGGTATGTATCCTTCTATGTTTGAATCCTTTAGGGGATTTCCTTTTCTGAACTCCAGTTTCTATCTCCCCTCACCCCTGCCTTTATGCTTGATTTCTTCCCTGTTTGTGAGCTGGTATGTGCCCTCAGGGAAAGTTCAGGCAAATATGGAGTTCACCAATTGTGTTCCTTTTCTTTCATTCACTTAGAGTTGCTATCAAAGGGAAATTAAACTGATAAAACATACTCTGTCTTTAATGAATGCAGAATTTCTCCCTTCCCAATTATTGTTATCATAAAGTCCCTATCTGACAATCCCAATGTTTCAACAATACTGGATCTGTTTCTGTAGCTTGTTTTCTTTTCCCTTTTGGTGTTTGGTTATTTAGTTTTCTTTCCTAGAATGCCTGGTAATTTTGGGTGCTGGTCATGGAGCATGAAAAATTGTAAAGTATGTGGATAATCTTATCTTACTCTAGGTAGGATTCATTCTCTTCCAGGAAAATTTAAACAAGCATGTTACTTTAATAATCAGTGAGTGAGATGTTCCAAAGCCATGCTTCAGGTTGTCATGCTGAATTTAAAAGCTGTATTAAATAATGGTCTTAACTCAAGGTGAGGATGAAGAAAGCATTCACTGGGAAAGCATTTGGACCTTACATGATTATCAATAGGTTCATTTTAAACTGCTACTATGTCTGGCACTGGCTATGTTTTCTGTCATCCTACAATTATTAAAATATATATTTCATGGCACTTACTATCTACAAAATAAAGCATTTGAATTCATGTTCTAATAGAGATGGGGAGATTTAAATGTGTCTCATGCTCATCATAGAGCACTTATACCTTCTCAGACTGTAGGTGTCAGGAGACTTGGGGAGCTGAAACTTCACAAGAATAAATGTAGTCCAGCAAAATACATTTCAACTGGATTTTTTAAATTAGTCTAAGTATTTTAGCTAGACAGTATTGAAATACCAAAGATAATTTACATATTCTGAAGCAAAGGTAGTTTACTGAACTGAATATAAATAAATGTCCAGGTGATAGCTTTATAATTTTCCCCCAAAACAAGCTCATTTCTTTCTTTAATAATCTCATTTTTATTGGTTTTCTGGATACTCATTTCATAATGGGGTTTATGTTTTAATGTTTCCAAATTTGATAGGCTGAAAAGTCCCTAATCAGTTGTTTGCCAACTTTAAATATTGCCTTTCACTGAACGTGCAATGTGTAAGATCAAATTTGATCTGCTCTAGTTAAAGCAAGGATGAAAGAAGATTCATTTTATCCTTTAAACAGCATAGGCCTAGGGCCTACAAGCTTTTAGCACCTTCAGAATATTTAAGAATTGAAAAACATGTCTAGTCCCAAAAAATAAAAAAAATTCAAAATATAAATTAATAAACATTTGATTAAATATCTGCAAAACATATTTTGTTAACTACCCATAAAAATTTCATAAATTTCATCACTTGAGAGAGTGCTGTATAGATTAGACCTTTCTTTTGCAAGAGCTCCTGTATGTGTATTACAATTCCTAAGAAATCCTAGGCAATAAATTAAATGAGTTCCTCAAAGCCACTCAATTTCAAAAACAAATGTATAAGATTATTTACAAATCTTATTTACCGTGTAACATGGGTGCATTTTAATGCTTGATATTGCCTTTATAGAGGGGGGTCTTTAAATCAGTGCTGGGGTTTCTTCAACTATCTCCCTTCTGCAGAGGTTAGAGACTACACCTTGCAAACCATAGTACTTAGTGTTCTCCCAAGCCCCTCGAAACTTATAACATTTATTATAAGCTTAGTCTATTTCAGGGATTACAGCATAGTTTTTGCATAATGAGTAAGAAGGAACTACCATGTAGTTTATTTCATGGTTAGGATTGTTTATGGCAACATATAATAGCAGGTATGTAAGTTAGGAAGTAGCTTAGTAAGGAAGTGAAAACAATTTTTGAATGATTTCCAAATTGTTCCTCAGTAGCATTACTTTAGACATTTAAAAAACAAACAAACTAGGCTGTACTTAGAGAAGTCATTTGAAACTCTGGACTCATTCTTCTGCATCAGTTCACTCCTTCTCATCACCTTACAAAAACTTATGGGAAACTTACCTTACAGAATTTATGGGATGTAAACCAAAGGACACACTAATACAACTGAACTCTTCATATAAAGCATTATTATAATTAAAACATTAGGGAAGTAACCACACACAGCATATGTTATGACACTGAGATCTGAAAAAGTATAATCTCCTGCGTTTTCCTCCTAAATGATGCTAAAGCTGAAACTCCAGTACTTTGGCCACCTCATGAGAAGAGTTGACTCATTGGAAAAGACTCTGATGCTGGGAGGGATTGGGGACAGGAGGAAAAGGGGACGACAGAGGATGAGATGGCTGGATGGCGTCACCGACTCGATGGACGTGAGTTTGAGTGAACTCCGGGAGTTGATGATGGACAGGGAGGCCTGGCGTGCTGCGATTCATGGGGTCGCAAAGAGTCGGACACGAATGAGCGACTGAACTGAACTGAACTAAAAGGCCTCTTATATTAAGGCTATTCTAGTTCTACAAGTCAAGGGCAGCACATTTCCTTAGCTAATTTTGAAGTTATTATTGAAGAATAATGTCGTTGCTTTTTAGATCAGTAAGAAAAGGTACACGCTATACTGCAAAACAAAAACAAGCTTGCTAGAAACCTCCTTTCTGAGATATGTATATCTTATAATGTATAAGATATCATGAAAGGACCTTAGCTAGAAGTATTTGCTGTTTAGTCTTAGTAATTTAAGCTCTGAATATAATTTAAGCATAATGTGTTTGTTGGGAAACTGTACCAGCTCAGGAGAATTTCACACTTTTAACTAATGTTACTGTGGTGCAGGGCCCCTTTGTGTACATTAGCATTTGACTTATTGTTAAAAACTTGACCCCAGTGAGGACCATAAAACCCTAACTTGCTTATTAAGTGTGCCCTTTCATTCCCTTGGAGGAATGATAAAAATAGACACATGGATTTGTTCTTCAAGTAGCTAAGCATGAATGTATTTGTCCTTCTCCTTAATATTGACAGAATACTGTACTCCAGCAACTTTGTCGAAACCTATTATTACCTGAATAAGCCTTATTTGTTATTCATAAGCTTTCCAGTGCTTACTACTTTATCTTTTTTTTTTTTTTTTTTTTTACTTTTCATTGTCTATAATTGCTTCTTAAATGCTTTCAAATAAAACTTCTTTACTTATCATTTCTATTCTATCCAAAATCATTCCCTATAGTCAAGGTGAATCATCGCCACCCTGGTTTTTTACTGTTTTTTGCTAAACAAGCATATTTCACTGTGGCCTATGTGACTAATTTCCTTTACTGCTGCTCTAAGAGAAATATCCAAGTTCACTGAAATTAGCCTTGAAGGAATGCTGAAAGGCCGCTTCTTGGTATATAAAGAATTTTGCAGTATCTGCCTCTTCTAGTGCTTGCTATAGATCACAAAGTGATGAAATGAAAGGATACAGATCCGTTTCTGCATTGAGAATCCTATTGTGACAAAGACCACTGTTTGATTCCATTTCTCTCAAAATACAGGGACTTTTCTTGCAGCAAGTATGATTGAGCAGGCTTTAATGTTTCTGCTTATTTTATTAGTATGAGTATATTAAAACATGAAAGTTCAAGTAATTAGGTGTCTGGTTGCTTTTGTTCTAAGGTGGAAAGGCCTGAAATTGCTAGTATCTGCTAATGTATAAAGTAAACAAAATAAAAGGTCAAACCATGAGCTATTGTTTGATATTAGCTATTCAAATCTGTCAAAAGATTAGATGCATGGCTGTTGGACATTAAGCCTGCTTTTCGAATACGATTGTCCCACAGGCCATGGTGGCAAAGGAACGTCAGAGGAAAACTGACTTCCATCTTGACCAAATTTCCTGGGGTTTTGTGCATCTGCTGCTAGTTATCTTAAATGTATCATGAAGCAGGGAAGTAAATCTCCAGGGGGCCATCAGATCTACCCATGAATACAAACTGGGTCATCATGAAGGCAGTGAGGGACTCAGGATGTGGTCTTGGCTCCCTGGAATTTGAAAGTTGAATAGTATTCATAAAGCATTGGGTCCAAGAAGTAGGCTCATGCAATACATATCCTTAGCAAGAATTCATGCAGTGGAGACAAGACTGTGTATCTCATGAAAGCCAGTCTCAGGCTACTGTTGAATTTTCCTCTTATTCCAGGGCAACAAATCGAGAACCGTTTCCTCAGCGGAAACAAATTCTATTGACATAAAGCACTAAAGACTCAACCTGGTTGAGAGATTCTCCAGGAAAAGGGAAATCTGTGGTAGGCTATAGAATGTGCACGCGTGATAAGTCACATCTAGTTTTTTGTGACCCAATGGACTGCAGCCTGCCAACCTCCTCTGTCCATGGGATTTCCCAGGCATAGGAAACACCGGTGGCCATGCCCTCCTCCAGGGGATCCTCCCGACCCAGCAATTGAACGCACATTTCTTATGTCTCCTGCATTAGCAGGCAGGTTCTTTTATCACTAGCACAACCTGGGAAGTCAAGGCTACAGAATAACGGAACCCAAATCAGCTTGTTACCTAACGTTGCAGTCAGGTTAGCATTTGTTATCCATTTATCCATTTACAGAAAAATATGTTTGAACATTTTGTTGCATACCTGGCACTGCTGGGACAGCCGTATGGAGTGATGTTACTTTGCCTTTGTAACTCCAGTACTGACTGGTTTTATGTGCTTAACAACACTATCTTTGCCTCTAGGCGCTGGACTTGTATTCCAATGACTACAATGTAAAATATTCCGTTAGGGGAACTTTCCTGATGGTCCAGGGGTTAAGACTCTGCACTTCCCTTGTAGGGGGCACAAGTTCATTTCCTGACTAGGGAACTAAGACCCCACATGACACACAGTGCAACCAAAAAAAAAAAGGGTACTCTTTTAGTGAATCACTGAAAATTAGAAGTCACTTTCAAATATTTATACTTTCAATACTTTAAATATTTATTCCTCTTCTCCACCTTTGGCTTTTTCTGACTTTCAAACAGTATTTTCTATTTGTCTATTATTCATTCCTCTATAATGGTATTTGCATAAAGTATTTGTCTATTATTCTTTCCCTTATACTTATATTTGCAAATCAAATCTCATATCACAACGAAAGCCTGGCAATCACAATCAGGCAGTGGTTCAAATTTAGATTTTTGATGTAATCTTCAAAAAAAGATAATATATAATATAATATTACAGAAAAAGTGACAGAAAGGGAAAAAGACTTCTATCAGGCATTCATTAGTTAAATGTAAACATTTGAAACATCTTATGATTTTGGTCATCCTTTTTAACATTTCCTAATTTAACATGCCAAGGGTGTTAGAAAATGATAACGTTCTGGGTTTCTTTTGACATCCGAGGGGCCTGAATGGATCTCTATAAGTATCTGGGGATAATATTTATATTTTATATTTGAATGTAATTGTGACTGTGTTGGTATCTATGATCAAATCAATGGCTTATTTATTTCTTAGTGATGGTTGTTTTGACTAGAGTCTATTACCAATACAAAAATAAGTATAAAAATCTACTAGTCTGAAGAATGTTGAAAACAAGACACACTACTTACTAGGTTCAACAGCAATATTATTATTAAGCTCGGAGGGCTAATGTTTTGTGGAATTATTAGAAAATTGATTAACAATATAATAAATATATTTAGTATCAGTTCCCATTATTGGTTAATCTGTCCAATGGTCAGCAAGCCTCACTATCAGTATCTGTCAGTACGATTATAGATGAATTTTGTACACATTATAGTTCTTACCTGAGGTCCCAGATTCAACAATCTTTTGTCTTCCTGGCAACAATGACCAAACAATGAGATCTCTATTGAATAGTCATATAATTGTTCCTAAGAGAGGTGTCCCAGTGGCTCAGTATCCTGTGCTTGCTAGATTTCCTGCGCTTGCTAGAATTTTTGAGAAGTTCACAGGCTTCCATTCATTCATCTGTATCTATGTCCATTTACTAGGGCATGTGTGGTAAGCTTTTTTAGCAATAGACATTCTTTATGGGATGGAGGAATCATGTATGTTAATAGAGCTGCCTTTACAGTACTTCAACTTTTTAAATATAAATAATACTAATGTGAGAGCATTACAGTTAGAAGTTTCCTGCCTTGGCAATATTCACAGTCCTGCCATCTGCATTCATTTTCAAGTATTTAATTCAGATTATCTGGTTACAAATCTAGTGCTTTGAGACGTTCTGACTCCATTTGGTAGAATATTTTATTTTAAACTTTTTGTTTCCTTTTCACTTTTTTTCTTTTTGGGGGAGCACACGGGTAGCTTTTGGACACCCCTTGATAATTCCTTGATAACTGGAATTATAGTTGATAATTCCTTGGCAAACATCACCCACTGATGTTTGAATACCCACTGAATACATTAATGATGCTAAAATACAGATTGCACACTCAAATGACTGTGACTTCTGTATGTAACGTCTTCTAGTTATTTTACTTCCTAAACTGTTAATAATGATGTTCAGAGGCAAAATCTGTTTTTCTTCTGACTTTTGGTAATAAAACCAACATTTACATGAAGTTTTTAAAGGCGACATTTCTGGGCTTGTGAATATAACAGATTTAGTTGCTTTTAAGTCTGTATTGGATTGTTTTAACAACTTTAATAATACTAAGATTGATAAATTGCTAATGACTCTCCATTTATATTTCGCTATAAGTAACTTACAGTGGCACATGTTTATCTTCAAACACTTGCAAATTGAGGGGAGGAAATTCTCATTGTTGCATAGGCATGTGAATAATATTAACATTATTCATACAATAATCTATGGCTGTTGTTGTTGTTTAGTCACTAAGTCATGTCCAATTCTTTGGTGACCACATGGACTGTGGCCCACCAGGCTCCTCTGTCCGTGGGAACTTTTTCAAGCAAGAATACTGGAGTGGGTTGCCATTGCTTTCTCCAGGGGATCTTCTGGACCCAGGGATTGAACTTGTGTTTCCTGCATTGCAGGCAGATAGGGAAGCCCAATCTATGATTACTGATGACAAATCGCAGCTTTTTTACAGTTTAGAAAATGATTATCAAACATTAGCTTATATTTATTTTGATAATCATCATGATTATTACCAGTATCATCTTCCTGATGTTCATTACCTTCCTCGAGGGTTCTGGGGACTTCCCTGGTGGTCTACTGATTAGGATTTGGGTCTTTCCACCTCTGTGCAAGAGATTTCACAAGCCAAAGGCAGTGCAGCCACCAAAAACGAATTTGTTCATTATGTATACAATGCAGGGCACAGCAAAAGTATTGATAGACATAAAAATACATTCACTAATCTTATAGACAATTTACACCTTTTCCCTTAATAAATATATGAAAAGTGAAAGTGTTAGTTTCTCAGTCGTGTCCAACTCTTTGCGACCCCGTGGACTGTATCCTGCCAGGCTCCTCTGTCCATGGGATTCTTCAGGCAAGAATACTAGAGTGGGTTGCCATTTCCTTCTCCAGGGGAAGTTCCTGACCCAGAGATTGAACCTGGGTCTCCTGCATTGCAGGCAGATTGTTTTACCATCTGAGCCACCTGGTGGCTAATAGATGACTTGAAAACCTGTTATTTCAATTTTCCATATGATTGCAGTGAAATTGGTAGGGTGTCATCTCTATTTCACAAAAGTAAAATTATGCTGAAGATAAGTAAAAGTAGTTTCACTCTGTCTGCTAACAGTCTTAAAAATTCCCTCGCAGATAATTCTCTTCTGGAGGGAAGGATTGGAATATTTCAATAATTAAGAGATAATTTTCTGAAAACAGCTCTAAGTAAAGTTCTTTTGTGAATCAATTATATACATATACATATATACATGTGTGTATATATGTATATGTATATATATATATTCCAAATAGATTCCAATCTTTCCTTCAAATTTTAAAACAAAACAGGCAAACAAAACCATCAAAGGATAACCTTGTTTTTCTCTATTTATACAGAAAACAGGCACTAAATAAAGTTTTCTGAAATCTTCAGTGTTTTCCACTGATTTCAAAATTAGCTCTAGATTCTGTTTTAGTTTGGGTCATTAGCCTATATCTCTGGAGAATAATTTCACAAGAGATCTATTTGAATTAAAAATGCATCTTGATGATTCTTTTTCATTGCAATGAGCAACCAAATTAGTCTGTATGTGATCCTTTTCAGAATGCATATAATAGAATAAATTGATATTTACAACAACTGCCTCTGATTAGAGGCAGATACGCCAAATCTGCTGCTCTTTTAACAAAGATGAGTATTGACATTTCACTTCTATCTCTTCCAGTGACTCAGAAACGTTTGATCATACCTTCAGCCCTCTTGTTTTCCTGACTCTATATTATTGCATTGAGTTGTCAGATTTCATTCTGAGGATCACAGTTGGTGGTGCTCTTGATCTTCAGCACCCCAACTCACATCCTTCCCTTCTCTGTGCTGTCAGAATCAGATTCTTTCTCAATGTTCTCTTGGTTGGGAGATGATCTTACACTTTACCAAGTAACTCACAAATTTGTGCACATATCTAGGAGTCTGATGGTAAAGTAACACTTTGCAAGCATTTGAAGAGAATCAAGGTTTGCCCCACTTTTGTCTTCTACCTTAGGTAAAGTGCAGGAACAGGAGCCTCAATAATCCAAAGGCACTCTTCCGCACTCATAACTATACCAAGCCTAGGTGTTTTCTAGACAGCCTAATACTTTGACAACCCTTCAAATCAAAATACAATAAATATTTCTTCAGTATTTATTTAAAAGATAACCTGAAATAAACAAATGGAATTAGAAGACCATGGCTGTTTGCAGTTTTAGTCTCTATTTTATTTTGCCAAACAGTTCATCTTTGGTAACAAACTAGTAGCCCCCAATCAGAAATATTAAACTTCACAGTTAACCAGACAGATTTTCTTTAGAAGACATCTTGGAGGTTCTTTTCCTGCGAGCACATCCCCTGGAGTTTCCACTCCCTTCCTTTTGTAACTCACCAAAGTAGTCTTTTCAAGTGAGCTTTTTATCATGAGAAGTCTGTTAATTTTTTTTTCTCCATCTCATTTATGCATATGTGTTAAGTTGCTTCAGTCATGTCTGACTCTGCAACCCTATGGACTGTAGCCTGCCAGGCTCCTCTGTCCCTGGAATTCTCCAGGCAAGAATACTGGAGTGAGTTGCCATGGCCTCCTCCAGGGGATCTTCCCCACCCAGGAACTGAATCTGTGTCTCTTACATATTCTACATTGACAGGTATGTCAGTTTTAGTACAGTCCAACCCTTTTCACGTAACAATGAGTACGTGGAAGTTCCTTCACGGGAAATTGGTTATACATGGGCCCCCAGCATTTGCAGTATTAAAAGTTGATCTTATTCTAGGTTAGTACTTGTTCAATGACTCTAATTAAATTAAGAAAATACATGACTGAAGGAAATAAAATATAAGCTACTGCACACTATTAGAGGCTTAAAACAATCTTATTAAAATTTACACAGGATCCATTCAATTTAGATTTTCTAGGACATATTTCAGGGCTTTCAATACACTTTAAACTTTTTTCCCCTCTGCCTGGGAACCCCTTACACACTTCATCTAGTTAATTTCTATGATTTCCTGAATGTCATCTTATGTATTACTTTTTTCAAGATTTTTTTTTTACTGTATCAAATGCTTTTATTGTACCCTAATGCCAAAGCAATTGACTGTGTGGATCACAATAAACTGTGGAAAACTCTGAAAGAGATGGGAATACCAGACCACCTGACCTGCCTCTTGAGAAACCTATATGCAGGTCAGGAAGCAACAGTTAGAACTGGATATGGACCAACAGACTGGTTCCAAATAGGAAAAGGAGTGCGTCAAGGCTGTATATTGTCACCCTGCTTATTTAACTTATATGCAGAGTACATCATGAGAAATGCTGGGCTAGAAGAAGCACAAGCTGGAATCAACATTGCCAGGAGAAATATCAATAACCTCAGATATGCAGATGACACCACCCTTATGGCAGAAAGTAAAGAACTCAAAAGCCTCTTGATGAAAGTGAAAGAGGAGAGTGAAAAAGTTGGCTTAAAACTCAACATTCAGAAAACGAAGATCATGGCATCTGGTCCCATCACTTCATGGGAAATAGATGGGGAAACAGTGGAAACAGTGTCAGACTTTATTTTTGGGGGCTCCAAAATCACTGCAGATGGTGACTGCAGCCATGAAATTAAAAGACGCTTATTCCTTGGAAGGAAAGTTATGACTAACCTAGATGGCATATTCAAATCAGAGACATTACTTTGCCAACAAAGGTCCATCTAGTCAAGGCTATGGTTTTTCCAGTGATCATGTATGGATGTGAGAGTTGGACTGTGAAGAAAGCTGAGCGCCGAAAAATTGATGCTTTTGAACTGTGGTGTTGAAGAAGACTCTTGAGAGTCCCTTGGACTGCAAGGAGATCCAACCAGGCCATTCTAAAGGAGATCAGTCCTGGGTGTTCTTTGGAAGGAATGATGCTGAAGCTGAAACTCCAGTACTTTGGCCACCTCATGCAAAGAGTTGACTCATTGGAAAGAGTTGGATGTGACTGAACTGAACTGAACTGAAATGAATAGTTCTTTTGAGCAACACTTATCTCAGTTTCTCGGAGAAGGCAATGGCACCCCACTCCAGTACTCTTGCCTAGAAAATCTCATGGATAGAGAAACCTGGAAGGCTACAGTCCATGGGATCGCTGAGGGTTGGACACGACTGAGCAACTTCATTTTCAGTTTCATGCATTGGAGAAGGAAATGGCAACCCACTCCAGTGTTCTTGCATAGAGAATCCCAGGGACGGGGGAGCCTGGTGGGCTGCCATCTATGTGGTCGCACAGAGTTGGATATGACTGAAGTGACTTAGCAGCAGCAGCAGCTGTATCTCAGTTTTGCTACTTGCTGCTTAGTTGCTCAGTCATGTCCTACTCTTTGGAATTTCATGGCCTGTAGCCTTCCAGGCTCCTCTGTCCATGTGGTTTTTTTCAGGCAAGAATACTGGAGTGGTTACCATTTCCTTCTTCAGGGGATTTTCCTGACCCAGGGCTTGAACCTGTGTTTCCTGTGTCTCTAGCATTGCAGGTGGATTTTCTAACTGCTGAGCCATTGGGGAAGCCCTCTCAATTTTAGCTAATAGTAATTTATATTTGCTTAACATTTTGTCTTGCATATGTACTGCAAACTCTGATGAGATCAGATACTGTATCTGTTTTGATTATTTCTTCTACATTTCTTTGGAAGATCATACTAGCTTTGGCCATAAGTTTTGACTTGTGACCCAGGCTCAATGAAAGAGTCCGCATACCTGTGTAATTCATCTGGAGAGTGGCATATAATCCATTGTCAAATTGTCAAATTAAGTTGGTAAGGAAGGTACCATTGGTCCTCATGATTGTTTGGATGTAACCCCAGAATTATCAAATGCTCTGGATCCATTCTCTTAGGAGCAGATGACCTGGGGAAATGAGACCAATATGCATAATTAGGGAAAAGAAACAGTATAAAGAAAAAGTGGGAGGGGACAGAAGGGGAGTGGAGGGAAGAAAAAAGATGAGGTATTGGAGTCTGTGGACCAAGACATCCTAAAGATGGCTCCATATCTATTCCTTCCACAATATGACTAAATAATTCAAAAAAGCAATTTTTAATTTTTTGTTGTTTATTTTGCTTAACCTATTATGAGTTGAGGGGCTTCCCAGGTGGCTCAGTGGTAAAGAATCTGCCTGCCAAGCAGGAGACACAGGATGGGATTCCTGAATTGGGAAGATCCCCTGGAGAAGGGAATGACAACCCACTTCAGTATCCTTGCCTGGAAAATCCCATGGACAGAGGAGCCTGGTGGGTGACAGTCCAGGGGATTGCAAAAGACTTGGACACTACATAGTGACTAAGCAGCAAAAGCATTATGAGTTGATTTTCTTTATGTACAACTATATCTCTAACTAATAAGCTACTGTATTGATAAGCATCACACAGTCACAATGCTGCATATACTCAATTCTTAAATAAAAAATGTATACATGTATATTTTTGGATTTAATTCTGAAAATTAACTATCACAAGAGGTGGTATCCATAGTGGTTTTAATTCATGTGTTGTGGATCAACTGAGATTTAAGTATGCAAAATATTTGATAATCCTATTGCTTATCAATGACGTATAAGACTTTAGAAGAACCCTATAAAGCAAAGTTACATAGAAACATGAAATTAATAATTTGTCAAAGACATTTTTTATGAATCCAACAAATTTTTACATTATGACTTAAATCATAGACATTAAAAACTAAATCAAAACATATAGGACACCAAACAAATAAAATCTACCTCAGGAATTCAGACACATCATATATCAGTCTCACAACATGATCTAATTGGCTGATTTGTTAACTCTTAGAGTTAGAAAATAAAGGAATTTATGACTCTTTTGTCTGAACTTCTGTTTCTTTATCTATAAAATGGAGATACTGATTATGGCATGGACAATTAGCAGACCTGGCCTGTATACAAATCTCGTTACTATTAGTATCCCTACTCAATTTGAAGGAATACTTGATTGAGTTTTTTGACAGAAAATAGGACTTCCCTGGTGGCTTAGACGTAAAGTGTCTGTCTACAATGAGGGAGACCCGGGTTTGATCCCTGGGTTGGGAAGATCCCCTGGAGAAGGAAATGGCAATCCACTCCAGTACTCTTGCCTGGAAAATCCCATGGACAGGGGAGCTTTGTAGGCTACAGTCCATGGGGTCTCAAAGAGTCGGACATGACTGAGCGACTTCACTTCACTTATGCTTATTCCACTACAGAATATGAAGATGCCAGATTCTTCTCTCTTCCTCACCACATGACTTTGACTTAGCTAACCAAGTACCTTTTCACTTTTTTCACTTGATCCAAGGATCTGGGAAGTTGTAAGTCATTCATTTAAGGAGCGATACTGGGGCCTTGATGCTTTTGAACTGTGGTATTGGAGAAGACTCTTGAGAGTCCCTTGGACTGCAAGGAGATCCAACCAGTCCATCCTAAAGGAGATTAGTCCTGGGTGTTCACCGGAAGAACTGATGTTGAAGCTGAAACTCCAGTACTTTGGCTACCTGATGCAAAGAGCTGACTCTTTTGAAAAGACCCTGATGCTGGGAAAGATTGAGGGCAGGGGGAGAAGGGGATGACAGAGCATGAAATGGTTGGATGGCATCACTGATTCAATGAACACGAGTTTGGGTAAACCCCGGGAGTTGGTGATGGACAGGGAGGCCTGGCGTGTTGCAGTTCAGGGACACGACTGAGCGGCTGGACTGAACTGAATGGGGCGTTGAACAGTCATTGCTTCTAGGAGACTTTAGGGGTTCTTATACTTGTGCCCCTGGAGATATCTTGCGTCCTTTCCTAACCTGGATTTTGTAGGTCTTATTAATTCTGTTAATTCCATAACATCTTATTAATTAATTCCTCTCTGCTTGATTTATCTAGAGTCTGGTTGTGCAGTGAGAATGCTGAATAATACAAATACCTACTCCAAAAGAGCTTCGGTCAAAATTAAATGAGATAATTGTGTGGGACACAATGAAGAGTTTGATCCTTGGACCTGTTGCTATAACCTAGTGAATAACATAGTTCCTGGCTTATAGGAAGACTAAGTACTTGCTGAATGGATACATAAATCTCAGTGAAACTGGAAGTGCTAAACTATTGTGCAGCCTCATATAATTTTGGATGATTTGTGAAAACAAATCTGATGTCTTGTGTTAATGTGAAGACTAAACTGCATCCATTTGTGTTTAAATTGAAATTCTCAGTGCAACAAAGTCACTTCTGTAAACAACTTGGATTCCATGTCCTGAAACTTGCTTGTGACCCTGGGAATTGGATATGCTAATCCACTTAAATTGGGGGTGGACTAGCCTTTGTGCTTCAATTAAAGCTGAACCCAACCCCAATTTAAGTGGATTAGTACATCCAGTTCCCAGGGCCACAAGTAAGTAAATTTCTTGGCACGGGGACAAAGAAGGGCCAATAATTAGTTATGAGCAGACATTTAATGAGGGCTTTTGAGAAAGAAGCTTCCTTGCACTTTTATAGGAGCTATAAGAAATAAATCTCTCTTGAACTTGCAAGAAGAAAACAGACATTTGTGTTTGCTGGGGGTCATTTTGTTACAGCATTAAGATGAAACAACTATTGCAAAGGATGAAGCAAATATATATAAATAAATTTGGTTTTTGTGATATTGCTGGCTAGTTTGATCCTGATCAACTGTTAGTTTTTACAATTACCTGTATCATTAACTATATTTTTTGTTTAAACTTATTTGAGCAAGACGTTCTTTCATTTATAATCCGTAGGTATTTAATGACTCATCTGCTTTGCCTGAACACAAAGTGAGTCCTTTGTCAGAAAGATATCTGGTCTACACCTATAATAATCACCTAAGTGTTTCTTTTCTAATATATAATATTTTATCTTGTAAATCACCCAAATGTCTCTGTGGTTGGCAATAAAGGATGCCTTTGGGGTATAAGTATTCATTAGAATTTTTTCACTGTCAAGTGACAAAAATAAAGTCAAATGGAGTTAAATGAAAAAGGGAAATTTATTGCTCATGTCACTGAAGTTCCACTCCAACATCATTCTGCTTCCAAGTTGAGTAGGAATGAAAACAAGCTTCTCTTTTGACCAGAATTGGATTACCTCCCTCTATGAAACAATAACAGTGGTAAAGAGGTTATGATTTGGCAGGCTGAAGTCACATTTGCACTCGGAAAGCCAAAGAGATGGAGGTAATTCTGCCTGAAAACCTTGCACTGACTCTGAGAAAAGTGGCCGATTATTGGAGAACAACTGGGGGACTTGGTACTATGCAAAGTGAGAATGGATGAGAAATGGCAGGCAGCAAATGCCTACCCCACTGAATAAGTCAAGTCAAATTCTAAACCCCTTATTATACAATTGCCCCTCGGCTTCCACGGGGAGATTGGTTCCAGGACCCGCTGCAGATACTAAGCTCCACAGATGTTCAAGTTCCTTAAGAGTCTGCCCTCAGGCACCTTGTATCTGGGACCTCTGCATGTGTGGTTTCAACCAACCACATGGGCACAGGGGTGAACTGTGTTTTAAACTACACCCCATATGCTTAATTCAATTTTAGAATTAGACAAGAACTGAGAGTTTTGTCCCTCTGAAAGTGAAAGGTATTTGCCAAGGCTCATATAATCATCTGGTAACAGAACCAAGTGTATAACTAAGGACTCTGCTCTCAAGAGTTTATTTTTTTGGTGTGCCTCTAGAATTATACAAAGAGCATGAACTGTAAAACTAGACACATCTGAATCTCAGTTTCTCCTCATGTTACATAGAAAAAGACTAATTACGGGGCTAAATTAAATATTAATTGTCTTTGAAATAGCAAGTACAGAGTCTGGAGAAGGCAGTGGCAACCCACTCCAGTACTCTTGCCTGGAAAATCCCATGGACGGAGGAGCCTGGTGGGCTGCAGTCCATGTGGTTGCTAAGAGTCGGACATGACTGAGTGACTTCACTTTCACTTTTCACTTTCATGCATTGGAGAAGGAAATGGCACCCCACTCCAGTGTTCTTGCCTGGAGAATCCCAGGGACCGGGGAGCCTGGTGGGCTGCTGTCTATGAGGTTGCACAGAGTCGGACACGACTGAAGCAACTTAGCAGTAGCAGCAGAGTCTGGAACAAATAAATCCTATTATGACTCTCACTGTATTTTGTTCTTTAATGAAGCTATCTTTTTCTATACCCCAAAGATCATGTGTTAAAGGGGTACTATTCTTTGGAGAAGGCAATGGCACCCCACTCCAGTACTCTTGCCTGGAAAATCCCATGGATGGAGGAGCCTGGTAGGCTGCAGTCTATGGGGTTGCTAAGAGTCAGACACGACTGAGCGGCTTCACTTTCACTTTTCACTTTCATGCATTGGAGAAGGAAATGGCACCCCACTCCAGTGTTCTTGCCTGGAGAATCCCAGGGACGGGGGAGCCTGATGGGCTGCCGTCTATGGGGTCGCACAGAGTCGGACACGACTGAAGCGACTTAGCAGCAGCAGCAGCATTCTGGTTTTGTGGGGCGCAGAGCCATCTTTTCTACATATTCAACCCTAATGTCTTCAATACATTCAAGGGATTTGTTACTAGAAACATACACTGCCTCTAAGTCCAGGGGCAAGTTCTTGTCCAAAAGGCCAACAGGTCTCA
Source organism: Bos indicus x Bos taurus (assembly GCF_003369695.1). Lineage (NCBI taxonomy): Eukaryota > Metazoa > Chordata > Mammalia > Artiodactyla > Bovidae > Bos > Bos indicus x Bos taurus. The sequence goes on along the minus strand of NC_040097.1, from coordinate 36,504,184 downwards.
AAAATATGGAATAGTTGGTTTAAATATTCAAGGGTACAGAGCTCTTTCTCTGGGGTTAAAATTTAAAGACGAGTGAGCTTTGTCCTGTCACTCAACTTTCATTTGGTACCTTTGTCAGCAAAATAAGAGTGACTTTCCACTCTTCTACATAATGTTATTGGGATATTTAAATAAGCCACCATAGGTGAAAGCATTTAGTAAACTGTAAAGCACTATATAACTTTTAGATATACAATTGCAATAATGTATTTTATGCATGTTAGTAAAGCTGATGTATAATGTAGTCTACTTTGCATTGCTATACATTTACTATTGATCTGTATTTATTGGCCAACTATTGAGTATGTTGACAATACGAAATTTCCAGTTTCACTCTCTATCTAGGATTTAGTTATTTCAAGTCATAAGTTGTTGTTGTTGTTGTTGTTTTTTACTGTTTATCTCTTTTGTGGAGGACAAAGATACTTCCCTCTTTCCTATATACATCCATAAACTATGGAAAGGAAAGAGGGACGCTGATTTCATCCTTTCTGTTATTTCTTTATCATCTCTCCCTTTCGTTTTCACAGTTGAAATAATTTCCTCTCATCAGTGGTTCACAATCATGATTAAAATTTAAATAATTTGGAAACTTTAAAAAATCCTAATGTTCAGCCTATCCGTCAGATCAATTGGTACATCTGTGGTTGGGACCTAGACGTCAGTATTTCTTAAGTTCTCATGTAATTTCAAGGCTTGAGAACTTCAGGTGTCACACATGTAATTTCAAGGCTTGAGAACTTCAGGTGTCACACATGTAATTTCAAGGCTTGAGAACTTCAGGTGTCACACATAGGCAGAGAACTTCCTTTTTATTGCAAGAATGCCCTACATGTGAACTTAACTAAGAAATGGTCACAGGAGTAGAATGTCATTTTCCAGAAGGATTCTTAGGTTTAATTTTGACCAAAAAACATCAAAGATTGATACCAATTTTATTTTCTATGACAAGGTCTTATTTTCAATTTTCTTATGTTTGTAGTGAGAAATAAAAGGAATAGCAAATTTCCAATGATATTTTCTATGTACTCTGTAGAAACTATTATCACATTCTTGAAAATCATATTTTCACCTCCAAAGGTGTATTTCCATGGTTTGTTTGGTAGCTTAACGGTTCCAGTGTGTGATTCACACTTTCAAAATAAGCCATACCACCCTTTCCTCATGTTCCTTTCCCTCCTAAAAGTTTTCACCTGCAATTGCATCTTTTAAAGTCATGTTTGCTACCTTTTATGGTGTGAAATATAAATGCCAAGGGGAAGAAAAAAGTTAGGAACGGAAAATCAGGCCTGAAAGCTAATACATAAGACCACAGAAATCCTTGATAAAAGATTTGTTCTTATATTTGCTTTTGCTTTATAATTCAACGCAAAGAGCAGTCAACAACCCACCATATTCAAAGCCCAAAATGAGAAATTTTGAGGGCCAGTGCCCAAAGAGAATTTCCTAAATAGATTGAGGAAAAGAAGTGATTACAACAGGTATATGTGACTGAGATACACAGTAGGCACTTCCTGAGATCATGAAGCTTGAAATTTCAAATTCCCAAACTTTTCTATCTAGTGGTCTTCGTGGAGAAAGGATTGTCTGCCTGTGGTCTCTGATTGATGTGCACATTTAGAGCCTCAGATATGTCATCTTAGTGGATTGAAGGTTTGTCCATACTATTTTCAGTGCCTGGAATTATGTAGAAGAAATTTTTTAGAAAAACAAAATTATCAAAGAGAGGCTTTGGAAGATTATTTTACTTTTATGAAAAACAATCATAATTGAAGCTATAATTTTTTTAACTTATTTTTAAATAAATTTCTATCTCACTTGCTTCAAAATTGTCTGGATGGTACCCACTGCTTACTTTGAAAAGACAAAAGGGAAAAATAGTACTCTAATCAAATAGAGTGCTTCATATTAAAAGAAAAGAAAAAAATAGAACATACTTGAAGGAAAAGGAAAGAGAATGGTGATGGAAAGCTGGCTCTGAGCTTTCCTGTTTTTCTTCACAAAATGCAACTCTAAGCCTCTGGATATGGAAAATAATAAGATAACTACTTCATATATCTGACAACAAAAACCATCTGGTGATCTTATCAGGACCCAGTGTCAATAAACAATATTGACTCAACAAGCAAATGATGAAGAAACAAGGCACATTTAGCACATTGGACAACAACAGCAAGGAGGTTACATGTCTGAGGGATATTTGTTAGAAGTTGGCTCTAAGAGGCGTTTGCTACACATTGGATATTGTGGTGTGCTGGAGAGTTAATATGAAGTGGGCAGTCTGTGTACAGAGTTGGCTGACTGTGGTCATACAAAAATGGGAAGGATGGGTTTCTAGATCGTCTTGAGATTTTTATTCGTTTTGTTTTTTTCAAGAGAAGCCAGAAATCTGGAATTTTTTTTGTGAAAAACTTCACATTATGATTACTGAACCTGACTGATTATGTACTACTGTGAATTAGTTGAATTTTTTAAAGTGTGGGATGCATAAAATATTATTGAGGGCAGACTATGGTCACCACTTTACCGACAACTGATGTCTTTTCATTTTAATCACTGAACTGTATAATTTATTTTTCAAATTCCCATTAATTTCTCTTGAACTGATTCTCAATTCTACTTTGTAGATACAAAGATATCTACTTTGGATACAACTTGTATCCAAAGTTGTGTGAGGATGACTCATGATTCAAATTAACTCTAAGTTTATAGAGTTTATTGAGCTTTTCCTCATCTATATAATGGGAATGTTAATAGGATAAAGGTTAGTTTGGGTCTTGAGTGAGTTAATGTACACTAGCCCTGCACCTTTGTAAATGATGAGCACCTTCACTATACGTCTATATTGAAATATCCAGTGCATATATACAGTGATTTTCCCATTGAGGATGCTTTTAAAATGTGAATTGATTGATAGATTGATATGTTTATGGCCAAAAATATCTACTAAAGAAACTTTTCTCAGCCTACTCCACTTGTGTAGGAGCTAACATTAGAAGGATGTGATTGAAAACAATTAGATTTTAGTTTCTGATAGCATGTGAAAGCTTAATTCTTGAAATAATTATAGTATAAACATTTTTGCAATAAATAAAGTATGTCCAAATAGATTCATAAATTTTTAAACAGTTAATCCACAAAATCCCACTTGTGATCTCCAGGAAGCATAGTTTGAAAGCTGGAGCATTTTCTTAAGCATCATGTACATCATTAGGACACATTATTTATACAAACACAACACCCTTCTCAAGACACCCAAGTCACTTTGCATTTACAGAAAATGTAACTGGTTCTTCTCTGGAACTATAGCTCAACAAAGCCTGAGAGTTATCTTTTTACAGGGTAATACAAATGATAAATAGAATTTTTTTCTTTTCTCAATGACACAGTGAATTTAGGTATTAAGAAAATCATCTCCTCTTTAAAGATTAGTTTTGTCAGCTTTAAACAGATTGACTCAATGATATCTATTTTCTGGTTTGAAAAACCTGTTATTGTAGTAGTATTAGCTGTGTCCATATAATTCTAATGATAAAAACAACACATTTTGCCCCCTTTTCACTTACATTGGAATAAAAAAAAGGGGGATAATGCAGAAATACATGGTCCTTCCCTTCAAGGGGCTTAACATTTAAAAGGGAATGTCTAAATGGGAGGGAAAACCATGTAAGAGGGAAACACAGTCTGGGAAAATTGACAGAAAATAAAATATTTTCCTATTTTTTCCTGAAAACACTTCATATCAAAGCTAAAATCTAAACACTAAAAGAAAAACTTTATGGAATAGGTTCACTTAGGGAAAAAGAAAATCTTGAAAAGGGGAAGTAACACAGTTTGACTGGCTAGAAACTCTGAAGAAGGAGCAAATAATGTAAAGATTTAGTGTAGAATTCTAGGAAAGAACATCAAGCAGAGAAGAATAAGTGAGACAACTCTGCTTTACATAATTTTTAAATTCAGAGCTGGGTAAGGCAAAATATAGTGAGGATATACTGAATTCTTCAGAACAATTAGAGTCCACAGTCCAATGACTACTTCATTTTTCATTGACAGGAAGGAGTTGGTGTCTCTATGTCCTTCTCTATAGAAATCAGGTGAGGAGTGTTAGCTTATTTTTACACACTAAGAAAACATTAAAATATGGCAGTGCTTGGTATTAATTTACTCATGTGAAAGCCAACTGTCTAAAATTTAATGCTATCAAAAATTTCAAGTCCTCTGGAAATTGCCCCTAGCTCAATAGAAATATTTTAAAGATCCTGGCAGGAATTTTCTAAAACAGTAGAGCAGATTAGCATGGCTGATCATTAAAGAATCATACACAGAGTAATGGAAATAAAAGCAAAACTAAACAAATGGGACCTAATTAAACTTAAAAGCTTTTGCACAATGAAGAAAACTATAAGAAGGTGAAAAGACAGCCTTCAGAATGGGAGATAATAATAGCAAATGAAGCAACCGACAAAAAATTAACCTGAAAAATATACAAGCAGCTCACGCAGCTCAATACCAGAAAAATAAATGACCCAATCAAAAAGTGGACCGAAGAACTAAACAATATTTTCCCAAAGAAGACATACAGATGGCTAACAAACACTTGAAAAGATGCTCAGCATCACTCATTATCAGAGTAATGCAAATCAAAACCACAATGAGGTACCATCTCATGCTGGTCAGAATGGCTGCTATCAAAATGTCTATAAGCAATAAATGCTGGAGAGGGTGTGGAGAAAAGGGAACCCTCTTTCACTGTTGGTGGGGACACAAACTAGTACAGCCACTATGGAGAACAGTGTGGAAATCACTTAAAAAACTAAATAGAACTGCCTTATGACCCAGCAATCCCACTGCTGGGCATACACACCAAGGAAACCAGAATTGAAAGAGACACGTGTACCCCAATGTTCATCGCAGCACTGTTTATAATAGCCAGGACATGGAAGCAACCTAGAGGAATGGATAAGAAAGCTGTGGTACACATACACAATGGAATATTACTCAGCTATTAAAAAGAACACATTTGAGTCAGTTCTAATGAGGTGGATGAAACTGGAGCCTATTATGCAGAGTGAAGTAAGTCAGAATGAAAAACACCAATACAGTATATTAACACGTATGTATGGAAGTTGCTCAGTTGTGTGCAACTCTTTGTGATTCCATGGACTGTAGCCTACCATGCTCCTCGATCCATGGAATTTTCCAGGCAAGAGTACTGGAGTGGCTTGCCATTTCCTTCTCCAGGGGATCTTTCCAACCCGGGGATTGAACCCAGGTCTCCCTCATTGCAGGCAGATGACAACTTTATACCTAGATAGCAAAAGAGACAAAGACATGATTTGAGAGAATAGCACTGAGACATTTATATTACCATCTGTGAAATAGATCACCAGTCTAAGTTCCATGCATGAAACAGGGCGCTTAAAGCTGGTGCACTGGGACAACCCATGGGATGGGATGGGGAGGGAGGTGGGAGGGAGGTTGGAATGAGGGGACACATGTACACCTGTGGCTGATTCATGTCAGTGTATGGTGAAAACCATCACAATATTGCAAAGTAATTAGCCTCCAGTTACAATAAATAAATTAATTTTTTTTAAAAAGATCATTGGGCAGTGAGAATGACATGGCTTTGCTGTACTCAGTTTCTATGCTCCCTCATATACACATTGTATTTGGAAGATACTGACATTTAAATTATAAATTTTTACACTATCATAAATATTGCATGTAATATAAATATGTGGATACTTCTGTATATGTATCTTATGAATGTAAATTGGCTGCAGGTTCATGAGCTCAAAGTTGTCCTAGATAAACTTATAGAAATACAAATAGAACAGAAACACACTAGTAGTAGATAACTAACTTACTTAAATTATGACAAATCAAGTAGACAAACCTAAATTTAGGTGACCTAAGAAACACACATTGATCTATTAGTAACAACACACAGATGAGATTCAGCTTGCTACAAAGGGAAAAAAAAAACTTTTTAATAGCATATGAAGCATTCATAAAATTTAGCTAAGTATTAGGCTATAAAGAAAACTTTGAAAAATTTATAAAGTATAGAATTAATCCAGACATTATTTCCTGATCATGCTGTAAGAATAGTATAAAGAAATAATACAATTAGTCAAAAAAATTCTTTCACTTGGCAATATAAATATTTTATTTTGACCATCTCTCAGCTCAAAATGGTAAAAAAGAGAACTGAAGAATATTTACAAAAAGGTGAAAATAGACGTGATATTTCCCAGAACCTAAGGGAGAGAATGTTTAGGGAGAACTCATTTGTGAAACATATATTGATTAAAAAAAAAAGATGAGGAAAAATAAGGATCAGATACAAAAAATTACATTAATGAAAGGAATGGATAGGCAAAAATTTGTAAGATAAATTCAAGAATAAATTTCTGTGAAAATAATAGAATTAATATGTCTATTAAAAGATGATGTTAGGAAGAAGAGTAAATGAATCAACTACTAGATAATCTAATAAAGAAAAACAAAAAGGAGGAGTAACATTAGCAAGATGCTGGCCGAAGAGGTCTCAGTGCTTGTTCCCTCACAAAAACAATAATTAAACAACTAATGGCCACCAAATATAGCTTGGAGAGAGCTCTAGGGTACATTAAAGAAACTGCAGTAACCAAATGGAATAAAAAATGGAGGATGGCATAAGAAAAGGATGGGAAGCATTTAAATTACATCACTACATCCTCCAGAAGGTCCCAGCTTAGTGCCAAGAGGACTGTCTCCAGCGGCAGCTTCCCTGCTTGGGGGTAAAGCAAGATCAGCCTTTGCCAGCGCTGTAGACATCCACAGCTTTTGACAATGAGGAGCCTTGCAGTCTGCAACACTAACTGCAGCTGACAGAGCTGCCCCGAGTTCACACTGCTGCATCTGGCTGGAGAAGGAGTCACCACTGACCCCCTACTCCAGGCTGGAGTGGCCGCCCCCCTGCGACCTCAGGCCTGGTGCCATCGTGCACACATGTGGACCTCGGTGCTGCCATAGCTCCGTGTAGGCCCTTACCACAGCCACTGGTGGTGACACTGGTGCCCCCGCTGCCCTGAGCATTCCCGCACGTTCCAGCACAGCTACTGCTCCATCTGAGCCTGTATTCCAGTCCCTATGCTGTTGTGGCTACATAGGCACTCACATCTTGGATCCTGGAGCTGCTACAGGCATGCTCTTTTCTTGGTCTTTAATACTGCTATTCCATGCATGCCTCTGCCCTCTGACCAGCAACTCTGCCATGTGTACCCTCATGCCTTGGCTTCCAGTACCAAAAGTTTTCCCCTCAGTCCTGATTTTGCCCTGTGGTTCAAAGGAGAGCAGGAACAGCCTTTGCCACAGAGCAGGATCCCAGCAGCCTTTGCTGTTGCCATGCACATCTGTAGCCCCACACCAAGGATCTCTAAGTCCTACTCCCCTCAAAGGCTAGCCCCGGGTGATGGAGCTACCCAGAGTCTACACAGCTGCACCACTCCAACCACAGAGCGGAAACATTGCACCCCAACCAGCAGGCTATCACACCCCTCTGAAGATGAAGATTTTCCTTACCAAAGCCCATCCATAAAGTCTGAAAAAGGTGACTGCTCTTCAAATGCACAGATATTGATACAAAGATAGACGAAACATGAAAAATTAAGAAAGTGATATATTCAAAGGAAAGCAATAATTTTCTAATAACTGACCACCAAAACATAGAGATCTATCAATTGCCTGACAAAAAGTTCATAACAGATACTACAGAAAGCATATTGAAAGAAGTCTATTTAAAAGACAGGTTGATATTTCATTGGATTTAGGGATAAAAAATAAAGTGTGACTGAAATGTTATAATGAAAAATAAAACTAAAATTTATGAAAAAATTAGTTTGCCTCATTTAATAAAGTATAGGTTCTATTTTCAATTATATAACTAACTTTTTACCAAGGACAAAAATACATCAAATATTACATAATAATCTTTTCTCCTACAAAATTTCTAACAACAATACTGATAATACAGTATGTTATTCCTTACTTCTCAGCTAACTATTCCAGGGAAATCATAATGAAGGTCTGTTTCTGAAGAATAGTTTGGAGACATCTCAAATTTTCAGAAATTTCTTCAAGGGCTCCTCTTAATCCTTTGGGTCACAGAGCATTCCACTTGAATTGTCTATTGTCTCTCTGTCCACATTGATTTTTCCTTCAATTTTAACAGGTCTATCTCTGTCATACCATCAATGGATTTGCCTGGAATTGATTAGTTCTCCATAATTATCTTCAATGACTTCTTGATATCTTGCATCTTGTACAAGATTTGCAATTGCTTACTGCATGTTAATACTGCATGACCTACAAAGGCACTGATGGTGGCCGCAGATACACAGTAATAAGCTGAGAAGAATGTTTGAGTGGAGGTTAATTTTACAAATGGTCAATTCATTAGTGAATACCATGCAGTGATCACTTCTTTCTTACATGGTAGCTACAGGCTTGGGGTCAGATAAAAGTGTTGATAATGAGGACTCAGAAACTCTTTAATAACCTGGGAATAACCTATATTCTATAAATAGGAAATTTCCATAGAAGACAGTGTGATTCTTTTATACAGTGACAGTGCATTTATACAATTCCTCAGATCCAGAGAAACTTACAACTCTTTATTTCCCCTTAATTTGATGGTATCAGTGTAAAGTCCTTCCTTTATTTCTTTTTCCAGTGATAGGAAAAACCTATCTGCTAAGTCTTAAGAATAAAAATGTAATGTAGGCTCTGACAATGGTTTTCTCCACTAATGATCCCTTTTCATAAATGGACTCTGAATTATTTATCTATGCTATCTAAAATTTGGCTAATAAAATTGCTCTTAAAGTGAAATAGAGATATATTTTATCATTGCAATACTCATCTTCCAAAGTAACAAGAAAACCATTATTTAAATTGTTTTATTTTCTAAATCATTTATCTTTATTTTCTCAAAATGATGCAAATGTCATTTTAAGATAGACTCCTAGAAAGAATAATACCATATGATGTCACTTACATGTGGAATCTAAAACATGACACAAAAGAACTTATCTACAGAACAAAAATCGAGTCACAGATATAGAGACTTGTGGTTGTCAAGGAGGAGGAGGGGAGGGGAAGAACAGATTGGGAGATTGAGATTAGCAGATGCAAACTATTATATAAAGGATGGATAAACAACAGGGTCCTACTTTATAGCACAGAGCTATAGAACTATATTCAACATCCCGTGGTAAATCACAATGGAAAAGAATATGAAAAAGAATGTATATATATATATGTGTGTGTGTGTGTATAACTGAATAGCTACGTACGCAGCAGCAGCAGCAGAAATTAACACAACATCGTAAGTCAGCTATATATCAAAAAAATAAATTAAAAAAATACTCATGACAGTCACATCATGATGTTTAGATACTAAGAAAAAAAGAAAGGGGAACAAAAAGAAAAGAAAATGGACTCCTAACAGATTAACATTGAATTAGAATCATACTTGGAGATTTTTAAAAGGCTCCTGGATTTACAAGTGTTGGGCTTTGAAAAAAAGAGTAAAAAGATATCTTTCAGAATACCAAAATGTAAGCTTTAAAATTTCATGTGAAAATTGTAAGAGTCAGCAAAGTATTTAAACCATAACCTGCTGCAAAACAAGGAAAATGTATGGTGTGGTCACTTTCTCTCTGGTAATATAAGTAAAATTTTTTACTGTCTAGAAGAAATAGAATTCAGAGTGGGATAAGAGTGTAGTCACTAATGGGTGCCTCAGAAGGAGGTTCATATCAAACTCTTCCATGAACTTTTTGGGATGGGGGACATTCCAGAGCAGAAGAGCTTATATCACGGAAGATGGACAACCTCTTACAGATGGCTGCATCCAGAAGATTCTAAAGCAACAGGACACTGGAGTGGTAGTAGAATAGCAACGTCTGTAAGAGATTTCTTGACCTGAGGGCAGTTTAAGTGTCTCAGTCAGGTGTGGATACAGCAGCTGTGCAGTGCTGTGCTTAGTTGCTCAATTGTGTCTGACTCTTCGCGACTCCAAGGACTGTAGTCCACCAGGCTCCTCTGTCCATGGGGATTCTCCAGGCAAGAATACTGGAGTGGGGTGCCATGCCCCCTTCCAGGGGATCTTCCCCACCCAGTGATCGCACCCAGGTTTCCCACATTGCAGATGAATTCTTTACTGTCTGAGCCACCAGGGAAGCCCGGATAAAGCAGCTGCTGCTGCTAAGTCACTTCAGTCGTGTCTGACTCTGTGTGACCCCATAGACCGCAGTCCCTAAACAAGAATCAGTATAGAAGGAAGTACTTCCTTGCTGACAGGAAGTAAGAAAGACAGGGGCTGACATTCTAAGACTAGGCGTGGACTCACACCTCCACAGAGGCAACGACGTGCACACGCATGTGCAAAGACAGCACACGGAGCAAATGCCAGGATGACCTAATATGCCCCTGCCCCACACACAGGACTCCCACTATCATGGCAGAGTGGGTGAGAGGAGGGGAATAGAGAGAATCTTAATGTTTAACTGTATACTTACCCCAAACTGACTGAGTTTTAAATAAACGATGATTGAAACACTTTGAATTGAATTAACAAGTGCAATTATTTTCAGAAATTCATTGAAATGAGAAATCATTAGCTATTTTGAGTTCAGTTACTGAAAACTAAAATTATGTCTTTCCTGACCAATGTTCTCTTTATAAATTTCAACATCACCACATGTTGACTTAATACAACAAATCCCCATCTAGAAATTTGTCCAAGAGAAATATATGCTCACACAAGTAAGCAAATATTTGTGTGTAAGAATATTAATTATAGCTTTCTATTTTATTGTTAGAAAGCTGGAAGAAATCCAAATGGCGAGGTACAGGGATTTGTGAAAATGAACAATGGTATATCCATTATACATGGAATAGCATTTAGTTATCCAAAAGAGATGCTCAGGAATTAGCATTTTGAGGAATTTTACTGAGATTTAATTGAGGTGATTTGGCAAGTTATGAGAATGTAAGCACTTGGTGTTTATTACAAGGTGAATTCTATTTGTTATAAGGTGAATTGTTGATTATCATAGCATAGATATTCACAAGTAAACTTTCATTGTGTGCAGAATGCTCTGTCTAAATAAAAACTGCTTCAAGTATAAACTGTGTTAGAAAGTATTTCAAGCTATTTGAAATAGCTACTTCCGCTTGAAAACTTTGTGAGCAAAGATATAAACTTAGTCATTGCTTCATTATTTTTCATATGAGAGAATAGTATTAAGATGTTCTTCATAGGATTGCTGTGAGATATCAGTAGGCTTTATATAACTAAATTACAAGTAAATCCTCTAATGCTTGGGGAATAAGGGATTCTGTTTAATTAAATATCTCATTTTACTCAGAGTTATCAAATAAGCCATACATTGTTTCAACTTTAAAATATATGAAAAATATGAAAAAAATAAAACACAGTAAGAACAAAAACTGAAATAGAACATATCTTCATTTTTACTTATTTTTAGAACCTTATGGAGTTTCAGAGTCATGGACAAAAAACCTGTTAGATAACCAACCAGAGAACTGCGACGTATAGAATGAAAAACATTTAGCTTCCTTCAATTAATCTCTGCAGCAGTCGCTGCTATAATAGAAGGCCATAGGCTTAAAGGACAGGGCTTCATTTCTCACAGTTCTGGAGACTAGAAAGTCCAAGACCAAGACACAGGTCAATTTGGGTCTCTGATGAGAACTGCCTTCCTGGGAGTGCATATGATCATCTTCTCACTGTGTCTTCACAGGGCCATCAGGGGAGTGAAGGGAGCATTCTCTCATCTCTCTTCTTTTTGTTAGAATGATAATCTCATTACTATCATTATGATCTTGTCTATACTTAATTACTTTCCAAAGGCCCTACTTCCGATTATCATGTTAGGGGTTAAGCCTTAAACTATGAAGTTTAGGAGGGACATAATTCAGTCCATTGGACTCACTCATTTTATAAAGGGGAAAAAGGTAGGCCAGAGTGGGAAGAAACTTACTAGCATGGCATTAGCAGAGCTCAGCTGAGCCCCAAGGCTCCTGATTCCTGGTCAGTACAGCCTCACGGTACTTTATCACACTATCCAGTAGGACACATTTCCCTTTCTTCCTTATTATAGTTATTTGCCTGTAAGTCACATTGATCCTACCTGATTGTAAGTTACCTGAATAGTGAACCCACTTCTATGGCATCTATTTATTTGGTGTTCATATATCAACTATTTAAAAAAAAAATAAGTTGTCGATTCTTGATGGCTATTGTATTTCTGAAATTTCTAGTTGTTATGAATTTAAATAAACTGAGATTTACTGCAGTATTTTCATGATATTTTTATACTTATTAAATTCATCGTATTGGAATTTTATATAGCCTTACATTAAATAAGGGACTTCCCTGGTGGCTCAGACAGTAAAGCGTCTGCCTACGGTACGGGAGACCTGGGTTCAATCCCTGGGTCAGGAAGATCCTCTGGAGAAGGAAATGGCAACCCACTCCAGTACTTTTGCCTGGAAAATCCCATGGACAGAGGAGCGTAGTAGGCTACAGTCCATGGGATCACAAAGAGTCGGACACAACTGAGCGACTTCACTTAACATTAAATAAATTAATTTGAGTAATACCATTAAAAATTATCTTATTTTTAATTGGAGGATAATTACTTTGCAATATAGTGATGGCTTCTGCCATACATCAACATGAATTAGCCACAGGTATACACATATCCAACTTCGCTTTCACTTTTCACTTTCATGCACTGGAGAAGGAAATGACAACCCACTCCAGTGTTCTTGCCTGGAGAATCCCAGGGATGGGGGAGCCTGGTGGGCTGCCGTCTATGGGGTCGCACAGAGTCGGACACGACTGAAGCGACTTAGCAGCAGCAGCAGCATACACATATTCCCTCTCTCTTAAATCTCCATCCCTCCTCCCTCCTCTCCCACCCCTCTAGGTTGTCACAGAGTACCAACTTTGGATTCTCTGCATCATACAGCAAATTCCAACTGGCTATCAATTTTACATATAATGTACATGTTTCAATATTACTCTCTCAAGTCTTCCCGCCCTCTTCTTCCCCCACTGTGACCAAGTCTGATCTTTACGTCTGCATCTCCTTTGAGCCGTAGCATTTATTATACATTATATATGTTATTCTCCACCTTGTCCTAATCACTAGTGCTATAACTATGAAACTGAACTTTTTCTTATGTGGTTTTGGGATATATTAATTTTGCATTAAATTTGAGCCCATATAGAAGGCAGATGGAACGTGACAATGCCATACACTGTGTCTCTTTGGTTTACTCCTTGGACATATGCTTTACATACAAAAGTTATTTCAGTTCACCATATGTGATCCGTATTTAAATGTAGAAATGGAGCCTCACAGGAGATGTATCAAAATAGCACATGCAAACATTTACTATTTGTGCCAGTAAGTGGATCTTTAGCAGAAAACTCAACAACTACCATAAGCAGCAGCTGTTATTCAGTGGACCAAAAATAACGGCCTGGAACAATGCAAGCTGCAGTTTCAGCATATTTGAACCCCATCCACTACTTCTAGAAACCCATTCAGATGTCTAAAATGCTCTTCATTTGCAATTAACCATTGAAATTGTCCTGACCCAGACATGCTAGTTATGGAAACGTACTCTAAGAAAGAAATTTCCTGAGCTATCAGGTAATTGCCAGTAGGGGGAAAAAAACAGTAAACAGATTGTCTATTCCCCAGGACAATTTTTGGAACTCAATAAAAAAATTCTTTTCCAATAGTCCTTTGATGTCCAATACTGCTGAAACAATACCTTGTATGGTTTAAGAATATTAACTGGTTTATTAATTAGATGCCTCTCTCAAATACCACAAAAGGACTTTTCTACATAAAGTATCTTACTTGCTCAGATTTTTCTGTTGGGTTGAGGTCATCAACATGGGCATGTATTATTATTTGTTGGATGACAGTAAAAGTAAGATATGCTGGGAGTTAATTTTTTATGCATTGTGATGATAATGCAGAAAACTGTGACAGTTTTCACTGAATGATAGTGGGGAGAGCGATGCTCAGGAAACAAGGTCACTGGTTTAGAACTCCAGCTTTATCACCTACTTTTAAACAAGGCCCTTAGAAGCCCCAGTTTCATCTCTTACAAAGTGTGATGATAATAATCTCTACTTTTGATTATTTCAAAGGGTCATTGTGGGCCAACTGTAAACGACTACTATTATCTGATATCACTTATTGAATCCACACTGTGATAAAAGTTGTGACACCACTTTATATCATCCTGTCACTGAATCCTAAAACCACTCCACAAAGTAGTTTATTTCTATACTGAATAAACATATAAACTTACAAATCTCAGTGTCTTAACAAAAAATTCTGATGTGGAATCATGTGAAACTGCAGAGAAGCTCTCTGACATGCTGTGACTCAGAAATTCATGTGACCTTAATTTTGAATTGCCACCCTTCTGTGGTATGCCCCAAATAAGAGAAGAGAGATCTGGAGAGTTGCTGCTGCTGCTGCTGCTGCTGCAGCTGCTGCTGTCGCTTCAGTCGTGTCCGACTCTGTGCGACCCCATAGGCAGCAGCCCACCAGGCTCCCCTGTCCCTGGGATTCTCCAGGCAAGAACACTGGAGTAGGTTGCCATTTCCCTCTCCAATGCATGAAAGTGAAAAGTGAAAGTGAAGTCGCTCAGTCGTGTCCGACTCTTAGCAACCCCATGGACTGTAGCCCACCAGGCTCCTCCATCCATGGGATTTTCCAGGCAAGAGTACTGGAGTGGGGTGCCATTGCCTTCTCCGGGAGAGTTGCTATCCGCTCTTAAATGCTTTAGCCTAGAAGTGACCCAGGAGAACTCACTGGCTATCACACGGCCCTGACAAGGCACAGGTGACAGAGATTATAGGGGAGTACATGGATATTATATGACCTATCAGAATATCTGCCATAGATAATGTGATTTTCCCCTGTTTTACAAATGACAGAACTGAAGCTCAGAGGTGTTACGTAAATTACTTAGGTCACATAGCCATTTCTGATCTGTTTTCATCCTAAATCTGATTTAGGATCATTATCTTAACCATGGTTTTTATTAATATTTTAATAACTTATCACATATTAATGAATTAAAATAGGCCCACAGAATATAAATTTTTATAATTCTTGCTTAATTAATGATGTTCTCATATGAGGAAAGAATTATTTCACTTAGACTTTTCCTTCATGTCATATTCCTTTCTTCATGAAGGAAAAGTACTTATTGTTCTATTTCAAACATTTCAGAATTAATATTCAAATTACTCAGACACTTTTATAACAGAGAAATTATCTGAGATAAAGAATTTAAATAAATATTTCAAAATAAGGTTCAGCTATTTTGAATAAACATATACAAATTATTTCAAGTAGAAGAAATAAATGCTCATCTTGGATGTATATGTAAAAATATTGAAAAAAATTAATAAAATTAAGTTGGGTAATTTTATGTAGACATTTAAAAAATTGGAATTCCAACAGTTTTAGTTAAAATATTTTCTTCACTGTGTTTCTGATAAGTGCATATCAGACAGTAGATTATAAAGTCTCATGTTATTAGAATCACAAAATAAATCAACAATAAATATTCTAATGTAATTAAAATTATAAAATGGAATAATAGATAACTCATCCATAGCCATAATTGAAATATGTAGTGTACTGCTAGAATACAACATATGGCTTAATAATCGGATGTTGCATATGGTAAATGTTTGTTTGTCATACTTGTACTCTTATTTATGGCTTTGCAAAGAACTAGAACAGTCGGATTAGTTCAACAGATTGATAGGAAAAAAAAATATTTGAGAATGATTATCTTAGCTTTGCAGATAGTCCCGGGCAAATAAAATTGTATACTAAACCAAGAATGCTGATTTTATGGTACTAAAGGAATACTAATGGAGCCCTGGAGAAGGGAACAGTTACCCACTCCAGTATTCCGGCCTGGAGAATTCCATGGACTGTATCGTCCATGGGGTCGCAAAGAGTCGGACACGACTGAGTCACTTTCACTTTCTTTCACTTTCAATGGGTTAGCTCCAAAAGTAGCACTAAATTCTGAAAAAGTAGGTATACATAAGTAATTCTATGCTATGCTAAGTCACTTCAGTCGTGTCCAACTCTGTGTGACCCTAGAGACGGCAGCCCACCAGCCTCCCCCGTCTCTGGGATTCTCCAGGCAAGAACACTGGAGTGGGTTGCCATTTCCTTCTCCAAGGCATGAAAGTGAAAAGGGAAAGTGAAGTCGCTTAGTCGTGTCCGACTCCTAGCGACCCCATGGACTGCAGCCTACCAGGCTCCTCCATCCATAGGATTTTCCAGGCAAGAGTACTGGAGTGGGGTGCCATTTCCTTCTCGTAAGTAATTCTAGAAAGTGCTTTTATTGTAATCATTGGTAATATTAGTTTATCTAATAGCACAACCTTCCTCCATTTTCTTGCATGAACTATACTCAAGAATGGCAATCTTTGTTTCTATTATGAAGGATTTGGACACTTCAATTTTTTCTCTTAAGTTGATGTATGGCAAAACCAATACAATATTGTAATTAGCCTCCAATTAAAATAAATAAATTTATATTAAAAAAAGATAAGATTCACTTTCCTATTTGTTTGTTATTCCTACTCTAATTCAAAAGACATTTGGTATATCTTGGAAATATACTAATAATGTATGAAGATATGTTATGGAAATGGAAACATGTAGTTAAATAAGGCCTGCTGAAGGAAGGAATGGCATCAAACTCAGTATTTCTTTGGTAAGTGTGATATTTGATTCAGTTTCCTCAACTCTAACATTTTACACAGTAATAAATAACTAATAGTAGAAATGAGAGTCAGTCTCTATTGAGTTCCCTTCCCTTTGCCAGGCTTTGTTCTGATCAGTTTACATATATGAACTCATTACATCCTTATAGCTCATTAGGGGAATGCTATTGTTGACATTCTGTTTACAGATGAGAAACCTGATGAAGGGAGTTTTGAGTTTTCACAACTCACTTGGGATGGAGCTCAGTTTTGAGCTATAGGCTGTTATTCCAAAGCAGGTTTTTTTTTTTTTTTTTTTTTATGATACTATAATGCTCCCTCTGCCTACTTTGCCTCTTCAGATGCAGCTTCTGAGCAATTGTGTCTTTGCACCCAGTGCTTTGAGTCAGGGTTAGGAAAGAGTGTTTCTATACTAACAGAGTTGTCAATGGCATGGGTTGGAAATTATTGATTTCAGAATGCTAGCGATGATACATCTACACAAATGAGGCTCAAGGAAATTCATTTGTTTTTCACTTTAAAGTAAAAAGCATTAGAGCATTTCATTCTCTGTACAGAAGAGATTAGAGAAAAACAATTAAGGGTTCAGGCTATTCTCCAATGCCTACAGATCCACCAGAAAGTACTGTACATCCTTCTTAAGATGGGAATCTTGGCCCCCACTAATGAGGGAAATGCTATTCTCAAATTACTACTTAATGTCATGTGAAATAAATGAAAAGCACTATTAAATTGATTTTAAGACTCTTGTCAAAAGAATTATCTGCTGTATCATTTCACAGTCCCTATGCAAGTTTCCATATTAGGAAGAAAGTTCTTTTGTCGGATTTATTTCTAGGAAAGCTTTTGTCTCCCCTAAGAAACTATATGCCTTGTCCTCGTAATGTGCTTCATTTTTATCCTGGAGGCTGAGTTGCTCAGACCCATTGGGAATGCTCTAACAAAGCAAGTATCTGTGGCAGAGGCTGTATCATAGTTTCCAGCCTCCACAGCAGGAATTTCCAGCCTCCACGACTAATTCTAATGAATACAATGTAGGTCAAAGGCATGTGTGTCAGGTTCAGACCTGGCCACCCACTGCTGATCTTTCCCTTCCCCAAACTGCCTGCTGATTCACAATGTCTAGGGCCATCTTGAAAGGTATATATTGAAGGGAGTAGAGTCTCTTTCAACCCTACTCTCCCATTGCTCTGCAACAGTTGTATCTTACAAGGGCAATAAACAAACTCCTAATGTATAAACCACCAAGGCATTAGAATTTATCAGTTACAGTGGCTACTAACATTAATTACTAAAGAAATTGGTAATAGATACTAGCTATTTCTTAATTTTTTTCCTTTTCCCCTTTTTTTTTCAATTTTATGGAGGTAAGACACTGTGTGTTTCTGTAATAAAAATTAGAGCAGAGTGGTTTCTGTTTCACATAGACATGCAGGATGCCAGCTTGATAGAGTCTCTGCCATCTTCATCCTTTCAAGGTTGCTTTTTGCTTAGTAGTTAATTAGTAGGCAGCATTGAAAACTGATGTCAGAAGCAAGAAACATAGAAATGCAAGCTCTTCAGTGACAAAGCTTTTGTTTGCCTGTGATAACTTGAATATAAATAATACATATACACAAAGCTTTTGGCTATATGAAAAGGTGTTGAAAAATGTATCATTGATGAGTAGTTGTTGCCACTGGCTGAGCTAAAACATGGTGTTAGAAGGAGTACAGGTTGAACAGTAATTAGGTGTTTCCACAGAGCAATAACAGAGAAGAGAAAGTTTCCAGAAATATGAGGCCCTGCAAGATTTGGAAAAAAATGAATTGAAAAAGTAAAAGTCAAACAGGAAATAAGATTGGAAAAGGCTGTGAATGACAAATATTCACTTAGATTCAAACTTGCAGCAAAAAAATCCGCTTGAGTTGGAGCTTCCCACTTAAATCAGGAGGACTCAGTAAAGCTAAACATATCCCAACATTTATTTGCAAGAGAAGTAGGTCGATGAAGAAGAAAACAATTTCACCTGAAAACTACGTCTCAGGAAAAAAACTGAGTTTAGCTATTAGAACATGGAATTAACTAGAAGCAAACAAATCAGATGCCTAGTAAAATTTTGATGGTATGTGTTGACTCATTGGAAAAGACTCTGATGCTGGGAGGGATTGGGGACAGGAGGAGAAGGGGACGACAGAGGATGAGATGGCTGGATGGCATCACTGACTCGATGGACGTGAGTCTGAGTGAACTCCGGGAGTTGGTGATGGACAGGGAGGCCTGGCGTGGTGCGATTCATGGGGTCGCAAAAAGTCAGACACGACTGAGTGACTGAACTGACTGACTGATTTTCAAAAAAAACCACAAACTTAGACTAAAATAGCAAGTTTGACTTTTGGAAGCCTTAAGCTGGACAGAAAGCACGTTGCAGAAGTTGGGCCATCTCTGAGAAGGGCGTCCACATCTCTCAGACGTGGCCAAGGGAGCAATGACTGAGGAGAAACTAAGTAGGGGCCAAGGCAGAGAATATAGAAAACAATGACAACACTTTTGGCTCCCAAGTAAAGCAAAGTTAAGATTTAATGAATAAATGAATCCCACTGTGTCCAGTGTTACAAACATCATTCTATATGACCTGTATAATCATGAAGACTTGCGACTGCTATGTATCATCTGTTCTTCCTTTTTAAATATATTATGTTCTGTGTTTTTTTTTCATAATTTTATTTATTACTATTTATTTATTATTTATTTTGGGCCATGCTAGGTCTTCATTGCTGTGTGGGCTCTTCTCTAGTGGCAGTGAGTGGGGGCTACTCTCTTATTTCACTGCACAGGTTTCTCATTGCAATATCTTCTTCTGTGGTGGAGCACTAGGGCACGTGGGCTTCAGTAATTGAAGCTCATGGGCTCCGTAGTTGCAGTTCCTGGGCTCTAGAGCACAGGCTTGGTAGCTGCGGCACATGGGCTTAGTTGATCTGCAGCATGTGAGAGCCTCACGGATCAGGTATAGAACCTGTGTCTCCTGCATTGGCAGAAGGATTCTTTACTACTGAGCCACAGGGAAGCCTTGTTCTTCCCTTTTTCAAAAGGAGTTTATTGAGTTGATCCTTTTGTTGCCTCTTCCATTTAATACTGTGTGTGTGCGTGTGTGTGTGTTTGTTAAGGCAGGTACAGTTGATACCTTGTCCTTTCGATTATAGGCTACTGATCCACTCGGAGCTGTACTGGGTGCTCATGGAGGTGCCTGTGCTTCACTCAAAAACCTCAGAAACAGAGCTACTCAAAAATCCTAGGTGAGGATTGGAAAGGAGATGAATATGTTTCATGTGTGGGATGAAGAGTATCCAGGTATTGAGGATCAGCAGGGTGAATGATGGTACAGACCAGCTAAATATATATGGAACCCATTCCATTTCCTTTTCGTCTGGGGAATGTATTGGACTTTATTTCCCAGTATCGCCTGCAGTTGGTTGTGGCTGTATGACGGAGTTTATGCCACAGGAATGTTTGCAGTGCTGACGTGTATCATGATCAGGTCTGGCCCATAAAACCTTCTTGTGAAATTTCACTTCTCTTCCATATCCGTTGATAAGAAGTTAACACTCTGGGAGAACTTGCAAGGAATGTGCTGAAAATGGTAGAGCTTTTTAAGCCTAGATCCTTGAATAACTATCAGGAGTCGATCCCCACCTTTGCTATAAATGACCTTTACTTGAGACAGAAATAAACTTCTATTTTTGTTAATCTACCGAAATTTCAGTTTTCATTTACAACATTACCTGGAATTAGCTTGCTCTGTTTTCTTATTTTGAATTAACTATAATTTTTGATAACATATTTTAATATTTAAGGGATGCCTCTTTCCATTGAATAGAAAGAGGCAGGCATAAATAAAATAAAGGATCCAAATAAAGTGGAATGACAGTGGAACTCAGGAAATAAATGATCTAATTTACTTCCATGAAATTAGGAAATTCAGTTCTTACAATTTTGGTATTATAAAGAAAATTAAAGATAATTGTTACAAATATACATGTATATTTTTGATAACCATCTATTTGCTTAATGAGTATATTTTTGATATGATCAGATATACTATAAGAGTTATTACTTTTATCCCACATGCAGTGTTTGAGAGACTTTTGTAAGTGAGATACTATTATTATTAATTTTTAAAGTTATGCATGGCAAGGGCAATTTTATAGAATATTGCTAAAGGGCTGTTTCAACTCCAGATATTTTGTTTCCTTCAGTAGAGAGGTTTAAAAAAAATTTTTTTTTTCTTAACTCAGGACACATCAAGCTACAAAAAAGCTTCTACTGACTCAGAAATTATCCCCGTTCTCCCTGGCTGGAGAGTAGGAACCACGACCTTCAATATATTTAGGTGCTACCTAAGTTTTTTTTTTTTTTTTTTTTCTTTTTTGGACTACCACTATGCTCCCATTCAGACTTCCCTGTAGCTGAAATAGTAAAGAATCTGCCTGCCATGCAGGAGAAGAGGGTTTGATTCCTGAGTTGGGAAGTTTCTCTGGAGAAGGAAATGGCAATCCACTCCAGTATTCTTGCCTGGAGAATTCCATGGACAGAGAAGCCTGGCGGGCTACAGTCCATGGGGTCGCAAAGAGTTGGACACGACTGAGCTACTAACACACACACACATGCTCCCATTCACTAATGATTAAGCTGCTTTTCATAATCACAGTCTTCCCTCATGCAGGTTGGCCTGGTCATTGGAATATTCCTTCTGTTTCTAATTCTCTTATTGCAGCTAATGATACCACTCTGTTTTACAATCACATGGACTTGAAATCTTATAGTCAATTTAATGCCTCTTTCTCCCAAACCCTATACCTCCATCCAATCAATTTCCAAATTTGGTACATTCTATCTCCACAAAGGCTTTTGAGTTTCTAACCTTCCCTCTATTCCTGCTACCTACACCTTAGCTCAGACCCTCATTACTTTTACCCTCTGTACTATAATAACCTAGTAATTGGCTTCTCCACTTCCATCTCTCTCCATTCCAATCCATCTTGCACACAGCTCAAGATTAATCTTCCTAAACTGCATCTGTGATCACAGAATTACAGACTCTCAAGATATAAGAGATCTTAAAGGTCAACTGATCCAACCGCCTCTCTCTTCTTTTCTTTCTTCTCTTTTCTTTTCATCCTTTAATAAATATTAAAACTAGGTATATGCACTTCTTTGATAGAAGTGGTTCAGGGTTAAGAAAAATTAAATGGAACTGAATAGCATAAAAAGCGAAAATCCTCCCAGTTTTATTTCCAAGAAGCAACTGCTATTTGCACTTTTAATTTTGCCTTTTGTTCTCCTAACGCTTATCATTAAAACTTCATTTAGTATAGTTACAACTTTCTGTTTTAGATGTCATAACATTTAACTCTATATCGACTTCTCATTATGAAATGTGAATAAATTTTGCACTTACTCCTTTTAGGTACCTTTTAATTTTTGTTAGTTTTACTATTTTCATTCATATTTGCAAGGCTTATGTGACTTAAATTATGTGTTATGACTACAGTTTAAGTCCTTAATGCTCTGCATATTGCTTAACTCTAAAAATCAGAAAAATTCCAACATTTAAAATATTAATATAATGATTATTCAATTATATCACTGTAGAATGGGTAGTGTAGTTAGAAATCTACAAAGGGAAATGGGAATGAGCAGAATGATGTAGGAAGAGGGCAGCCACGTAGAGCTGAACAGGTTGTGTCCTGCTCAAAAGCAACTGGTCAGAGGCATGAGAGTAAGCTAAGATCCCGTGTACTAACCTATGCACCTTGATCCCTTGGCAAAGGAAATAGCAACTCAGTCCAATATTCTTGTCTGGGAAATCCCATGGACAGAGGAGCCTGACGGTGTCAGGACAGAAGAGTCCATGGGGTCACAAAGAGTTGGACATGACTTAGCAAGTAAACAACAACAGCAGCAAACACTATGCACCTTAGCATGAGGCTCTCCCCTTTTTTTTTTTGCAATTTCTAAGACAGTTTCCTACATGCCAGCCGAGGCTCCAAGTGGAAGGAAAACAAGGTGAATATAAGGTCATTAACACTACTGAAAGTTTCAAGGGAGAATGAATAAGTGTCGCAAACAGTTGAAGAGACTAGATAAGAAGAGGATTGTGGTACTTTCCACTGGTTACTATTAGATTATTGGTGACTTTAGCAAAAGCTGATATATTCATTTCACTAGGGTGAAAGTCAGGTTTTGGTACCTTGATGAAAGTGTATTAAGGCATAAAGTCTGAGGATATAGACAAATCTTTCCAAATATTCAAATGTCCAAGTGAAAAAAAAGTTGACTGCAGGATATTCAAAGCTAATCAATTTTTGTTCATAATTTCTTTTATTGCTTTTGTGTTTAGATATGACTTCAGCTAGGATATACAAGTATGCACATATATTTTCTACTAATTAATGGGAAAGTGTTAGTCACTCTTTCATGTCCGACTCTTTGAGACCTCATGGACTGAGCCCACCAGGCTCCTCTCTCCATGGGATTTCCCCGGCAAGAATACAGGAATAGGTTGCCATTTCCTTGTCCAGGCGATCCTTCCAATCCAGGGATCAAACCCAGGTCTCCCACATTGCAGGCAGATTCTTTACTATCTGAGTCACCAGGGATATGATTTCACATTTAGAATTTCATTTTGAATCCGTCTGATATATATTTTCATAGATGGCTTTATATAAATCTTTAACTTAACTGTCAGTTGTACCAATAACCCAGCTTCTCTCTGCTGAGCTGGAACATATTCTTTATCATATAATCAATTTTTATTTTTGAGGGGGAGTGCATTTTTCAGATTTCTCTCTGTTCCCTCAATCTAACTCTCTACTACTGAGCCAAGGTAGTTTAATTAAAGCCCAGTATTTTGTGATTCTTTTAGTTAGAAAGCTCAAGAAGAGCTAAGGAAAACATTCTTTGTTTAGAACTCTGAATCTTCTGTTCCATTTGTGTATGCTAAAAACACTCATCTGAAAGAAAGCTAAATCTCTATTTTCAGTCCTGGCTATCAAGCATTTTTCATTGTCTTCTTTATTCTTTTATCCTTTTTATCTCTTCTTGGAAAGCATCACATAAACTTTTTTCAATGATTACACTTTCTGTAATGCCAGTTCAACTCCTTACAGTGCCAACAATCTTGCTATTGAACCTATGCTGCTGCTGCTGCTAAGTCACTTCAGTCGCGTTCCACTCTGTGCGACCCCATAGACGGCAGCCCACCAATGCATGAAAGTGAAAAGTGAAAGTGAAGTCGCTTAGTCGTGTCCGAAGCCTAGCGACCCCATGGACTGCAGCCTACCAGGCTCCTCCGTCCCTGGGAGTCTCCAGGCAAGAGTACTGGAGTGGGGTGCCATTGCCTTCTCTGATTGAACCTATAGTAGCCATCAATTTTAAAAATTCTTTTATCAACGTATACTTCTAATTTGTGACCTATACTTTAAATTTCATTTAGAAACAGATGATTTGTTCAATATTTTTCCACTATAAACTGCTTTTATAATACATTTTCCTCTGAATTATAAATGCAAAAATAGACCTTATACATGGCACAGGTCCTTTTTCAGATCCCCTTTTATATCTCTATATTTATCTTTGCATGAGGAGCTTTGGGGTTTTGTTTATTTTTATTAAAATGTAGTTGATTTACAATGTTAGATTAGTTTCAGGGGTCCAAAATAGTGATTCATGCATGAGAAAATTTTTATAATCTCTCATTCTGTTTTACTTAAAAATGAATGATATTCTTTATTGTCCATGCCACATCACTGATGCTAAAATATTCCTTTTAAAGAAAAATTCTAAAGTTTTTATAGAATCTCCAGTCAAATATGACTGTGCTGTCTTGAGGAGGGTAGGCCTGATGTTACCTGACCACATGACAATCTGGAAATAATTTTATTCCTTTTTAATTTGAAGACATGCTGAGTTTTTCTTTTGTTAGAAGAATGAAAGAGAAACTAAAAGCTTTCCAGATTCACTCTTTCCTGGTCATTTCTATTTTGCTCCCTTCCTGCTACCAGCTCCTTGCCCTAGAGAGCGGTGCCCACCACTGATGGGTGTCCTCCACTCCTTCTGCCGTTTTGTATTCCTGCTTGTTGAAAAGATATTAAAAAAGAGACACTGACGTGAGAACTACAGTAGTAAAGTAGCTCTGATTGCTAGCCCTTATGCAGTTAGGAAGAGAAAGGAAAGGAAGATAAATGGTGATGAGGAGTTTTCTAATAGATCAAAGTCACTGATTTTTGAGGAAGAGAACACTGGAAATCTTCCCCTAGCTTTCCGTTATGATACATAGCTTTATTTCCCCTTATGATAAAGAAAACTCCTTCTGTATCACAATAGATTTTAGTGCTCCTAAAAGCTCGTATCTTTCCATTTGTAAATATTTAGATCAGCAGTTGGTGACTAATTTGATGTTTCAAGCCTACTGAAACATTGCTTCAAAACTGTCCATGTCTCCCATCCCTTAAGGAACTAGAATACAGAATTCCTTGCCCTGAAGCCTCTACAACATTGCCCCAGTCTTATCTATAGTCTTGTCTCTTTGACACTGCTTTCCTTTGTTATATTCTACTGCCAATTTGTTCTACCTTCCTACTTGCACCCTTTGTTTTCCTGCCTCCAGGACTCTCTGCATTTCATCCCTTTAACTTGTAATTTCATCCATTTTTTTTTAAGAGAAATCTTCCTTCTCTGGTCATTTTCACAGGCTGTCAGTTGACTAGAGGCATGAATGTATCATCTTTATATACACAGCTTGACATTCAACCATTGCATTTATGTTGCATTCAATTGTTAATGAAATCTGTGAAAATCTTGTATCTGTCTCCAGGCCCCAGATATTTTTAACATGTAAAAATATGTGAAATATTAACAACAAGAATAATTGACAACAACAACAATAGCAATTCTAACCAATAGAATTGTACTTGAATCTCACCTATCATCATTATCATGGGACTCTGATAGCTTTCTTTAGCATCTATGGCTGGTGTCATTCTTCCTATACAGATGTTTCAGTCACAACATGGCTATTTTTCAATGGGCACCTGCAGCAGAGCTCTCTGCATTTTATTCTCCTCTTAACTGTTGTTGCCTCTGCAGAAGCAGCAGACTGCCCCACAGCTGTCCTTCTGGTGTGCAAGGGGGTGATGAGTCTCCCTTGTAGTCTTCACTGCAAGCATTTATGAACATTTCCCAGCAACTTTGTTGGCTTCTTACACTGGTTTTCTGGCCCTCTCTTCCTTTTAGCTAGTGCTTCCTCTGGATCTATATCTATATCTATTCTGGATCTATATCTATATCTATTCTGGATCTATATCTATATCTATTCTGGATCTATCTCTATCTCTATTCTGGATCTATCTCTATCTCTATTCTGGATCTATATCTATATCTATTCTGGATCTATATCTATATCTATTCTGGATCTATATCTATATCTATTCTGGATCTATATCTATATCTATTCTGGATCTATATCTATATCTATTCTGGATCTATATCTATATCTATTCTGGATCTATATCTATATCTATTCTGGATCTATATCTATATCTATTCTGGATCTATATCTATATCTATTCTGGATCTATATCTATATCTATTCTGGATCTATATCTATATCTATTCTGGATCTATATCTATATCTATTCTGGATCTATATCTATATCTATTCTGGATCTATATCTATATCTATTCTGGATCTATATCTATATCTATTCTGGATCTATATCTATATCTATTCTGGATCTATATCTATATCTATTCTGGATCTATATCTATATCTATTCTGGATCTATATCTATATCTATTCTGGATCTATATCTATATCTATCTCTGTATCTCTACCTATAATCTACCTATGTGTTTGCTTGTCTCCATTTACATTTTTATTATCAAAGTCAAGTCTTTGCTATAAAAATAACAATTTAGGAGATGTCCTCATTTTATTTCTCTCTTCTATTCCTTGGAGAACTACTGTTCCAAGCTGGTTCCAAACTTCCAATTGCTCTGAATGTCAGCTAATCATCTAAATGACAGTGGTGACATTTGGGAGTTGCAGAACTCTCTTTAGCTGGCTTTATAAATCCATTTAAAAATTTCATCTGTTGATATCTAACTGCTTGGTGATAAAGTGTTTCTTCAAACCTTGATGAACCCAGATTTGGGATACAAAGCCAATTCACTTTCAAGAGTTTGGTTGAAGAAGAGGCAACAACAGACAGGAAATGGGAGTGAGAGCAGAGTGGTGCAAAAAAAGTTAGAACTGAGTCTAAACATGGTTTGGAATCTGATATAACAGTTTAGATCTTAGCTTCTCTATATATTAGATATGCGATCTTACACAAGTTATCTAACCATTCTGAGCTTCATTTTCTTCATTGCCAATGAAGTGCTGAAGTTTAATGAGTTAATGGTATATAAAATACCTAGAATAGTGTTTGAATTAAGTTGGCATTATTATCATCACTGTCCCAGATCTGCCAGTGTATTGCCATGTGACTCCATATATGTTATCTGACTTTTCAAGGCTTTTGCTTTCTTCTGTATAAAATTAAGAAATGTATTGGATAATTTCTAAAGGCTGCTTCCAGTTTTCAAGCTCTATTATTTTTCCAGTGGTAAAACTGGTATAATAATGTATGGTTTATTCTCATTCTGATGTGTTTGTCAGTCGACTCACAACTCTTAAATCTCAGGGCCATATCTGTAAAGTTCAACACCATTTCATTGCCTGACAAAATTTCACAGCATAGTGCCTTCTGGCCTTCTACTCAGTCATTGGGAAGGTGACTTTGTTCTTTAGATCTGGGAGACCCTGACCTCATTTATTGGGCTCCCACAGTGGCTCAGCAGTAAAGAATCTGCATACAACACAGGAGATGGGGAGACTGTGATTTGATCCCTGGGTTGGGAAGATCCCCTAAAGGAAGAAATGGCAACCCACTCCAGTATTCTTGCCCAGTAAATCCATGGATAGAGGAGCCTGGTGGCCTACAGTCCATGGGGTCACAAAAGAGTCAGATATGACTGAGCTACTAACAACAGCAACATCATTCATTAAGGCAGCTGACCAGTCTTACCTGTACACTTCCAAAGTTACCTCCAATCATGCCTTATTGTACATGAGTCTCATTTAGGAGCAGATCCTTGAAGAAGGTTCTGTCAACCTACAGCATGTCTCTGGCTTATAGTTTAAATTTGATAGAACATTAAGGTGGAATTTAGAAGTGAATAGGATAGCAGCATGCCAAGGTCAGCGTGGTTGTATTCTAATAAGAAAATTCATGAGACTTTTCATCTCTGAAACAAACTTAAACCTACTTTCTGATTCATCTTTCCGTGATGGTCGGAAAAAAGCTACCATGATGTTTTACATAAAGGAGTCCATCAAAACGCTGGGAGATAATGAGAAGGAAAACTAATTGGGTAGACTTTGGAAGCTTGGTAAACCAACATGGGTATTTTTCTTCATCTATTAAAATAAGGAGTGAATTCAAATGGTCTGTTTCTGAGGCAGAGCTTCTATCTCTCTGAAGTTCTCATTTTCAAGGTCCTGTTAGAATTACGTGATATCCGTGTTAAAAGTGCCATTTTCCAGATCCCAGGTCCATTTATTCTGATTAAGTTAATAAAGAATGAGGCCTGAAAATATTCATTTTTTCACATGTACTTATGGGATTTAATATACAGTGCTGCAATGATGATCGTGGTGCTGATGATCCTGGCGTAATAACCTTGGCTAATGGGTCACCTAACATGCTAAGACATAAATCTTCACAGAATACCTTTCTGAAGTAGGTACTCTTTTGCTCATTTTATCTTTAAAGAAATGGAGTCATAAAGCATATGTAGTAAATAGTCACATACATACAGTTAACAGGTGGAAAGAATGAGGATTTGTGTACAGATTGAAAGTGAAATTGTGAGTCGCTCAGTCATGGCTCACTGGAACCCCAAGGACTGTAGCCCACCAGGCTCCTATGTCCATGGAAGTCTCCAGACAAGAATACTGGAGTGCATAGCCATTCCCTTCTCCAGGGGATCTTCCCAACCCAGGGATCAAATCCAGGTCTCCCTCACTGCATGCAGATTCTTTACTGTCTGAGTCATCAGAGAAGTCTGAGTACAGATTGGTCAAAACCAAATCCTACTGCCCTAACAGCTACTCTGTATTCCCTTTCCAGGCCTTGCTAAAGTTTGCCTTAGCAGCCAGCATGCCAGTCTCCACCCCTCTATTTTTGATAGACTATCAGTGGAATTTCAAAATCACCTAATTTAACTTTACTTGTTCAGGCTTCCATGTTTGTGTTTCTGAACTAGCTGGGATGGTGCCATGATTGTTAATCTTGAAAGTGTAGAAATCACAAAAGCAGCCTTCACTCCTTTCATTCAGAGCAACCAGGACGCTGCAAAGACCAGATGGTGCCTTTGTATGAATTAGAGAAAGGGACTTCCTCTTGGGTGATCCCACCAGGGGTGGGACTGATCTCAAAGCTTCTTGGTTCAGTCTGATGCAGAATCACCAAGTCTGGGGCTTGGGGGACACCACTGAGGTTGACTTTAAGTTCTGATTTATGCCATTGACTGGGTGCCTTGTTCAGGATTCAACCTGTGGAGCTGTGCCCTGTACCCCGACAGGGCTGGGACATTTAATATCTCTGCCCCTCAGTTTTCTCTTCAAAGTCCTATACTTGAAGTTCTCTGATAAAGTTGTACAAACAAAAAAGCAGGAGGATACGGGTTATTGGAAACATAAAATATGTTTAACTAAGAGTCGTATATGTGGATGTCAACACATAAAGGGCAAGCGTATGCAGGAAAACTGAACTCTATCTCAGGCGTAATTTATCTCTGTCAGGTGTCAGTGGACCTGGCCTTTATTTGAAAGCAATTTAATTAATGAGATTAGTGGCCCTGAAGTTCTTCACTGCTGAAATAAAGGAATTCATACATCCTAAAGTCTTGCATGGATTTCCTCCTCCCTCCAACCCCCAGTTTAATATACTTCTGAAGTACCAATCATTGATTATTCACTCATCAGAATTAAAAAAAAAAAAGAAACTTTATCTTTGGATTTAAATAGAAACAAAACAAAAAACACAATTGATGGTGGCTGAGAGTGAAATCATATCAAGGTATGTGTTTCAGGAGATTTGTTTGTCAAACAGAAACCCCGGACCAAAACCAAAAAGCAAAAAAACCCCACCTTACTTTGATGTTGTTCAAACGCCCAGGGCAATTTCTACCCTATTTGTATTTTTGGATTTTTTTCAGGCCATCTGTTTATTTTCTATTGAGTAATCATAGCAAAATAGAAAGCCAGCTTCTGAGGCTCTGAAGGCAGGTGGGATTTGGAGACAATTTGAAAGGCACAATGATAAATTCTCAAAATAGAGGATCTCAGATTGTCTGATACTACAGGCATTTAATATTTCCTTTACGTTTATGTACTATTTGTATGAGGCAGAAGAAAAAATCTGAAATGTTCAAAGTTATCTGAGTTGAAATCTTAAAATGTGTCGTGTGTGTAACTGTGAGACAATTTTGGATTTTTAAAATGCAGGAAGGGTCTTTCTCAAATTCTACGAATAAATCCCCATGTTATAGTATCAAACCCAGAAGATATGTTTTAAATTTTCTTCTTTAACTGCCTAAATATTTGATTCTGATGCAGTACATCTGAGGAATCAGATAATATAGAATTTTACTTAAATAGTAGCTTCATTCTAGATTGCTGAAAGTGATAATGTCTAGAATACAATATATTTAAAAGTCCACATATTTCCCTAGGAATGAGGGGAAGTGATGGTAATGTTATCTTGTATTAACTTTTATTTGGTATTTTTTAATGATAAAATTTTGACATAAAGTCATCCTTGCCAAGAATCTGAGCAAATGTCCCTGGTTTTCCTGGACTTCTGCCAAAAGTCAGGGCAACTTATTATGACTCACCTCAACACACAGGGACAATGGTGACCACTATGGAAATCTTACACGCCCCTTTCATTACTGGTCGGCAGAAAGACTTCAGTCCATTCACATACTGGAAGCTAGCTGTAACAATGAGCCTATTTCCTAATCAGATATGCATCATCTTTTCCAATTTCTCTGAAGTGAAAACCCAGAGCACTATTGATGCTGTAAGTTGGCATGGATAATGGCCAGTACTGGGCATCCTGCTAATGACTAACACATGAAACAGATTCTGTCTTCCAAGACAGTGTGTCTCTGAGGTGACAGAACAGGCATGCATGGATGACTAGATAACTCCATTTTTAACCTATGGACAATTAAACTTTAGTATTAGTCAGATTAACTTAGGCTAGGTTGATTTCCAAATCCCAGTGACTTCAGTAAATTTCACATAGACCCTCAAGTAAGTAAGTGTTAGTAGCTCAGTCATGCCCTACTCTTTGTGACCCCATGGACTGCAGCCCACCAGGCTCCTGTGTCCATGAGATTTTCCAGGCAAGGATACTGGAGTAGGTTTCCATTTCCTTCTCCAGGGGATCTTCCCAACCCAGGGATCGAACCTAGGTCTCCTATACTGCAGGCAGATTCTTTACTGACTGAGCTATAAGGGAAGCCCACATAGACCCTTACCCTAGTGTATGTTGGGCAGCCATTCTATACCCAGTAGCTATGCTTTCTGAAACACACAGCTTCTAAGAACACTTCAGGAAAATAGAGGAATGAATGAACAAGCTCAGCCCAGACATCAAACATGTCATTTCCTGTCAGCATCCATGGGCCAAACTAGATGCATGGCTCCAGAATAATTGCAAGAGAAGCTGGGAAATGTAGAGAAGCACATGGAATAATTGGTAAGCACTAAATATCCTGCAACAAGTACCCAGTAGTAGTCTGAGGTTTTCATACTAAAATATTAAAAAAAAATTATAAAGAATATGGTTTTGCATGGGCTTCTCAGGTGGCTCAGTGGTAAATAATTTGTCTGCAATGCAGGAGACAGAAGTGAGTTCGATCCCTGGGTTGGGAAGATCCCCTGGAGGAGGAAATGGCAACCTACTCCAGTATTCTTGCCTGGAGAATTCCATGGATAAAGGAGCTTGGCGAACTACAGTCCACAGGGTCACAAAGAATTGGACACAACTGAAGAGACTGAGCATGCACGCATGGTTTTGCATATCACCCGAGGTTTCTTGGAAGCTATTTTCTCCTGGTGAACTCTTCAAAAAAAGAAAGAAAAGATACATGGAATTCATCGAGTTTATTTCTGCACTTTGGGCAGAGCAATCAGCCATTAGTTTACTTTAGCAGTATGACTCAAATGAATCTGTTTATGTATACTTATACCCAGCATTTGAATGGAAGAGTATTAAGAGCTTAAGCTCTAGGGACAATTGCTTAGCTTCAAAACCTGTTCCTACTCCCTGCTAGCTGCAGCATGTGTAAGCTATAGAACCCCTCTGAGGCCAAGCTGCCACACCTGTGATACAAAAGTAATGATGATAATAAGAGAACAATTCCTGGGCTAAGAGGGAAGTAAACAGAAGAGAGCTGCATAGTACAGCCTTTGGTTTAGAATACATACTCAACAATGCATGGATATTTTAAATAATAAAAGACAAGATGCTCGTTTATTCTGTTGCCTTACAGTTCCTTAAGATCAGGATCAGTTCACTAGCTATGACAACTAGTTAGCAGTAATTATTGTTGTTGGAATATCCACAAGTTTGTACGCTATGCATTTGTAGGCATAATACTGAAATAAATGAAGAATCAGAGATGGTCTACAGAGAGACTTGTTAATTCCCTGAGTATGAAAAGTTAGGGATATATCTCACAAGGTTTTAATATCTTCAAAGCAGTTAACTCATGCCTGCCAATCCAGTGTTCTTAATTTTATTATTGAATGAATGAATTACATTTGTGTAGTATCTTTGATAATGTCTGCTATTGTGTTACGGAGAAGGCAATGGCACTACTCCAGTACTCTTGCCTGGGAAATCCCATGGGCGGGGGAACCTGGAAAGCTGCAGTCCATGGGGTCGCTGAGGGTTGGACACGACTGAGCGACTTCACTTTCCCTTTTCACTTTCATGCATTGGAGAAAGAAATGGCAACCTATTCCAGTGTTCTTGCCTGGAGAATCCCAGGGACGGGGGAGCCTGGTGGGCTCCCGTCTATGGGGTTGCACAGAGTCGGACACGACTGAAGTGACTTAGCAGCAGCAGCAGCTATTGTGTTAAACAGGGAGCCCACAAGATACAGACTAATTTACTTGTGCTATAGCCGTGCTGAATTCTGGGCTAAAATGTACATTTTTCAATGCTCTAAACTTTCTCTGTATGTTTTTATTAACGATTAAAAAATTTTAAATGAAGATTAAACTTCTTGTTCATCAAATAATTAACTGAATACCACTTCCATACAATATTTTATAAGGAGGATACAGTTATTATTCCTTTTTACTTTCACCTTAGGAGCCTTCAGTGAGAGGAACATACCAATTTGAAGCTGCTATTCCAATATGACCCTAGCTGTATTAAATTGATAAATTATCCACTGAGATTTATTTGTGAATGGTTGAATTATTTGGTTGGCAATAAGTTGTAGAATTTGAATGCCCTATTTTTATATAACTTAGTTGTATGTAGTGAGATGTTTTCTGGAACAACTGAACTTCATGCCTTCTTTTTATGACATTTCTATTACATCAAAGGCATATTGTGTCAGATGACAGGGTTCTTCTCACTCACTGGACAGCTTTGAGGGTAATAACCAGTGACAAGGTCTAGGAAGGCACCAGAAGTCAGCTTCTCCTGTGTCACTAGTGGCCAGTAATATGAGTTTCATTTATTCATTTATTTATGACAGAATAGCTGATAACCAATTAAGCAAGAATTATTCCAAATGCTAAGAATACATCCTTTAATGTAAAAATAAATCAGCATTATATTCTTTGAAAACATTCAACAAATGAGCACATTTCGCTCTAACTAATGGAATTCATATTAATATTTATGGGCCATGGGATAGAGTTGTCCATTAAGTAGATCTTTATTTTAGAGCATGCATAAGACATAATGGTGAAGAAACTTTCTTCCAACTGCAGAACATATTAACATGATGCAGGTTTGAAAATGAAGGGTGTAGAGAGCTAAAGTCTTAATTATGTGAGTTCCACATGCTAGACAAACAGCTGTTATATATTAATCTACAGCAACTCAGGAAAAAGAAATCACTGGGGATCAAATAGAGGGCAAAAACTTCAACAGACAGACTGTCAGAAGATTCTAGTATAAAATTGGCATCTATATAAAATAGGTGTATAATAATGCCTAATATAAAAAGATGGCATCTGCCAAGGTAAGAGTCTTGATTAAAGTTGTTCAGATTATAAAATTGTTATAGTCCTGAAAATCAGCTCCCAAAAGCAGATTACCAAAGGTGTTTAACAGGTGGCCTGATTTTAAATACTGTAAAGCCTTTGGAGATTGTTCCCAATATGTCTTAAACAGAAAACTGTTTTCCTTGTCAAAGTCAATGATTCATGCTACAGACACTTTGGAGCTGCCTAGAGGTGGACTTCCCTTTGGACTGCCCAGTGATTGGATACAAGTTGTATGAGTGTCCATGGATGAGATGGAGAAGGGCCTCTAGCATGGTGGAAAGGTTTGTGTGAACGGGAACCAATATTTTCAGTGGGCCAGGAAGCCAGGTAAATAGAACAAAGGTTAAAAAAATATGCAAGTATTATATTGCAGAGAAGTTGATACTAAATACAGCAAAAAAGGTAACCTTGAGGCTGAAACACCATTCTCAACCAACCAGATGCTTCATAGAGAAATGCATGAGCCAAGCTGAACAGTACTAAGATAAGAGCAGATAAATGATTGCATCTAAGTAGAAAAAGCTATTGGAAGTATATGAGGTAGATCCTGATTGGATTTTAAATTGCACAGTGCCCATGAATGACAGTTTTCCCACCTCAGGGAGCCCAGAATTATGGTTTATTTATTCCCATTGCTGCCTCTCAGCTCTAATGTCATTTATTTATATTATTTCCATTTCTTTGACATGAACCTAGACTGCCAGATTTAATTCAAAAATTTAATTCAATAAAAGCCAAATGTTATATTTCACCTAGTATGTTCAATGCTTTGTTGTCTCACCAGGCAGCCTGGATATAGGGGATGGATTGGTTGGGGCGGGGGGGAAGGGCTTTGCAGTTAGATTATCCTGAGTTTGAAAACTGTCATCACCTTCTCCCTTTCTTAGTGCTAGTAAAAATTGGGTGAATTACTTAGCTTCTTTGAGCTTCAAGTTTTTCTTACCTGAAATAGGAAACAAGAGATATATGTCCAGCAATGAGTCATATGATGGTATGGGATAAGTGCCTGAAAGAGAACATAGAAAATGCGAACAGGTTAATCATGATTATGGTTTTCATCTTTCTGAATCCTCCCTAAATGACTGCAAGTGAGTGTCCGACTCTGCGACCCATGGACTATAGCCCACCAGGCTCCTTTGTCCATCGAATTCTCCAGGCAAGAATACGGGAGTGGGTTGCCATTCCTGTCTCCAGGGGAATCATCCCGACTCACGGGTTGAACCCCAGTCTCCTACATCACAGGCAGATTATTTACTGTCTGAACCACCAGGAAGTCATAATGTCATTCCCTCAGAACAAACAGTTACAAGGACAGGTACCCACTACCCTGTTTAGATAGGATGTAATTAATTCATTTGCATTACCTACTTATTTCCCATAGGCATATGAATGAGTTATCCTTATGTAAAATCATAAAAAAGTGTTGGTCAGGACCTTAGTTTTTACAAAATTCAAATGTATAAAAAATGAGATGACTTGGCAAAATGCCTTGAATACAGTATTTAACAACTAAATGATCCTAGTGTCTCTGAGCTAAAACCCCCAAGTCTAGCAATCATTTTCAGTTCATTTCCATTCTGATATTAATCATTTTCCTATGTTGACCTTTTCACATAGAATTTGGGGCAGGAAGAAACTTCAAGACTGCTCAGTGGGTACTGTTCATTTGCTAAGAGAAGAAAGTAAGGAGCATGGGGAGGAAGATCTTAGCATGGCAGACCAGTGTCAGAACCAGGAATAAACCTGGGTCACCTTACTGACTGCTCAGAGCTTCTCTAAGTACACCTATAATTTCTTCATGAATGAGTTTACATACAAAACATTTAATACTGTACCTGGCACAGAGTCAATACTGAATAAAACAAGCTGTTGGAATTGTTTTCTCCATCTCTTTCCTTTGTTCACACTCTTCAATGAACCTATTCCTTTTGCTTAATCACGATCTGACCTGTCCTTCAAACTGCACTCTGGGCCCTGTTTCTAGTCACTATATATTCAAAACTGGCTCTTCCTTTCTTTTTCTTAGCTTAAAATGGACTTACTTTATGCTTCCCTAGGGGCTCAAACAGTAGAGTCCGCCTGCAATGCAGGAGACCCAGGTTTGATCCCTGGGTTGGGAAGATCCCCTGGAAGAGGGAATGGCAACCCACTCCAGTATTCTTGCCTGGAGAATCCCATGGGAAGAGGAGCCTGGTGGGCTCTAGTCCATGTAGTTGCATAGAGTTGGACACGGCTGACTGAATAACACTCACACACATAGGGCTAAGTCTCCCTATTACTTCTCAGAACTTCAGTCTGTTGCCTACTGTTGTTGCTAAGCTTCTTTTTTATATGTATATTGCTCAACTTCCCAACAATACTTTAATTCCATTGGACAGTGGAGGAATCTTCACATTGTGCTCAACTACCACAGTGCAGGGGACTCAGTGTCTTGCTAATGGATTGGAAGTTGTACACTTCTAGTGTTCTGAGGAAACATCATAAAACTTGTGCCAACTCAGTAACTTGTGTCCCTGTCCTCTACAACTGAAAACATCAGAGCATCACAGGAAAGTTATGGCAAACAAAAGTCTGCGGTAGCTAGATGGAGAAGACTATTATTTTTTCAAGAACTGCTAAGGTTGAAACTTAAAAAGCACGTGCCTATGCAGCTGCTTAATAAAGAAAATATAAATTCCTTGCTTCATTCACAACATTTCAGAGACCAGATAACCTATTAGAATTATATGTATCATCACATTGGCTACACACTTGTCAATGCTTAGTAAGTGAGTCATATTTCTAATGTAGAAGGTGAACATGAGGTCCAGAAGTCGGATCTGTTTAGGAATAATTTTCAAAGAGGTGTTTGTTTATTCAGCAGTGTATGCATGTATTGATTTCTCTTGGTTTTACCTCAATAATGAGGGCAGGCCCCAAAATGGACTTTGCAAATTCAGGGTAAAGACATACACCTCAATTAAACTGTATACAAATGAGTTAATCATGAATAATAGTATATCCTTGAGATTTAGCCATACTTTCATAACATAACTCAAAGTTCCTTTCTTAATGCTTTTTTCTTTCTAAGCAGAAGCAAGTATGAATTTTAATAGAGCAGGTACCTGAAGCCTAATGAGACATATCAACACAGTACTATGAAAATGAAACCTGTGGTTGTCAAAAATGCTTAGCTTGGTAAGGCCTCTGTTTGGCTTAGAGGAATGTGACTTTGTTACAATGATTTCAACACTCCACAAAAAGTACAAAGTATCTTAGAAGTTCAAGGTGAAACTGTTTCTGATTCTTTTCCTTCCTCTTTTGCTCTTGACTTCTGTTTGACTTATGAATCTAAACCAAATCAAGGTAACACTGGATTAATGGAAAGCGCAAATTGTAAGGTTCTGTCCTTTGAGTGTGAAGATTTGCTGTATGTTTTGAGTGGAAAGCAAGATCAGGCTCCTAAGTGTACCTGATAAACTGATACAGTAAATCAGGAAGTAAGAGAACAAAACAGTAGGAAGATCTTTTTCTATTTTTTTTCAGAAGGGAGTGAGTTTTTATTAAGAACGAAGAGCAGATATAATGTGGGCTGACCAGTGGGCTGACAGACCAGAAAGTCAACAGTTTTTGTGGGTTAATAGCCAATTTTTGTAGCCTCAAGAGGAAGAAAATTCCTGCTGGACGGTTGGCATTAGGTGATTGGTTAGGGCTCTATAGGGTGCCCACTGAAGTGGGCATCTTTGCCTAACTGGGAGTCAGGAAGCTTGTTAGTGAATATCAGGGCGCTTTTGGCAACGGTTACAAAAGGGCTCAGTCAGCTTGGGAGATGTCCTTGATTCTGGGCTCTGCTTCTGGAAGATCTTAAGTAGTAAGCCACATCTCTGACATGAACACAATTTCTTTAAGTCTTATAGCATATTCCAACTCTTACTGGTGTTTTGGTTATCCAAGAGCTTGCAAATTAGCTGTCATTTTTAAAGTGCAGCAGTTGCCAGGGAGAGTATCTCCCCTCATCATTTAATCCTGTATAATTTTCTTCTTAGGATTTCTCAAAATGCCACTTGGACCTTAGCAGAATGCTGGTGGACGAATACCACAAGATTTGCACTACCTTTTTGAAAACAAGTTGCCGAGTATATAAAAGTATCACCATACTTAGTCGCACACCTGAATCTGTTGGATAAATCACCATATGGCCACTGTAGAAGGTGAAAGGAAGAACCAGAATTAGCACTAAAACTATAAAACCTTTACAGACATCTAAAGCTCTATATATTGGGAACCAATCCTGCTGTATGATATGCGACACAAAGTCTTCATTCACTTTCTTCCTTTACAAATTCTTTGAGAGACTGCTATGCGTTAGACGTTGTGCTTGTAGCTGGATATACCAAAATATGTAAGAAACGGCCCCTGCAATACACATGTCATGAATCTAGGAGAAGAAGCCATGTAATCAAGATTGTCTCTCCTAACAGATACAATTTGACATTGCTGTTAGTATTTTAAAAGTAGGGAGCTTGGGACAAAGAGTAAGCATCCTACTTGGTGATTTGTCACCATTGACCATTTCTGAGATTATAAAGAAGGATAGAACTAGAGAGTTGATTGGAAAGACATTAAGAAAGAAGGCATTGAGAAGACGCTCTTGGGCAGGTTATTTTGAATTTCTGGGTATATGTTCTCTGTGGAGATTAAAAAATAGCGCCCATCTCTAAGAGATGTTGTAAAAATAAAAAGAGACACCTACATAATTCCTATAAAAATATAGCATGGTGCCCAAAAGCTGTGTTTTAATATTAGTTGCTCTTGTTGTAATTGCTATAACATTACTTTATGACAGAGATGAAGGCGTTATACTTGGGTATTTGTAATCAGTGTTAATGAATAGAATTGCAGTCAGCTGCTGTAGCACCAGTGGACTTAAAAGTCAGACTGTACGTTATATTTTAGAAATGAATGGTGGCGGTGGATAATAGAGACCCTGAGAGAAAGTTATCTCTGAGAATCTTGATGGTTGGGAGAAGAAGAAAGAAAACAGTGAGTTTAAGAAGAAGGGGGGCTGTATTGGAGTCCATTTACAAATTCTGGCCAAGATTTAAGAATATATTTGAAAATGTAGTGCAGAGCCCCTGTAGAGGGAGAGTTTGAAGATACATGAAAGGAGAACAGAGGAGGAGGAAATACCTATAGTTATAAAGCAATTTCCACACAAAGGAGTTGTCAGAGGGAAATGCTGACACATGTAAAGACTCGACCTGCACACATATCCACTCTTGGAAGCACACTGAGGAAGTAAGCGATAGAAAATGAATTAGGCCAAGTGAAAAGTTCAATAAATTTACTGAACTCCTTGAAGTGGTACCATATATACTCACTGTCCTTAATGGGCACACTGACAAGAATTCAAGTGCATCATATTTATGATCTATATGCATATAGAGATATATAGTATAGAAAGATGGAGAGAGAAAGTCTATTTCATATGAGTTATTTCATCTTTTTTAGTCAATAGAGCAGGGAAACTAAGACTTCAAAAGATGTAATTCACAATGTTGATATGAATTTGTAACTGAAGGGAAAGTGGGTTTCTGAAGATCTGAAATGTGAAAAGTTTCTGTAAATGATTGATGATGAATCCTTTTACTTTATGGCTCCATTTTGTACTTTAACATGAAAACCTTTGTTAAAAAAGAATATCTATCTACAGTATATTTTATGTGAGGTGTAGTGAACTGTGATTATTTTGCCTGATCAGCCTCTGTGTCTCCTATTTTTTGGGACAGCTCCTAGATTTCCACCTTTACTCTCAGATAACACTCATCAAATCCCTAGAATAGTCATAAAACTCAGTTTTAGATAGACCTAGACCTAATTTGATGTCTTATTTTTTCTCTTAAAAATTTTTTTAAATATAAATTTATTTAATTGGAGGCTAATTACAATATTGTATTGGTTTTGCCATACATCAACATGAATCCGCCACGGGTGTACACGTGTTCCCCATCCTGAACCCCCCTCCCACCTCCCTCCCCATACCATCTCTCTGGGTCATCCCAGTGCACCATCCCCAAGCATCCTGCTTCTGATTTTCAGTCTTATTTTTACAGTAGCCTCAAGACTTCTCCATCTATACAGCACCATTGATAAAACATCTAGATTAAAGATGAAAAGTTTCTCCATAGTGAGGGACACCCAGAGAGGTTCACAGAGTTTCATGGAGAAGAGAAGAGGGAGGAGGGAGTTAGAGGTGACCCGAATGAAATGAGGTGGAATCAAAAGAGGAGAGAACAAGCTAGCCAGTAATCACTTCCTTATGTGCTCTCCACAGTCTGGACCGCTCAGAGATGTTCACAGAGTTATACAGAGAAGAGAAGAGGGAGGAAGGAGACAGAGGTAGCCAGGAGGATAAAGGAGGGAATCAAAAGGAGAGAGACAGATCCAACCAGTAATCAGTTCCCTAAGTGTTCTCCACCGTCTGAAACACACAAAGAGATTCACAGAGTTGGGTAGAGAAGAGAAGGGGGAGGGAGGAGATAGAGGCGACCTGGTGGAGAAAAAGGAGATTCCAAAGAGGGAGAGAGCAGTCAAGCCAGTAATCTCGCTCCCAAATTAAAATAGGTACTGAATATTGGGTTCTTAAAGGTACAAAATTGATAACAAATACCAAAAGCAAAGATTAAAAATCTAGAGTAGAGGTTCAATTTTCAAAAATACAATATTAAAGAAAAGAAAAAACAA
Organism: Bos indicus x Bos taurus; assembly: GCF_003369695.1. Lineage (NCBI taxonomy): Eukaryota > Metazoa > Chordata > Mammalia > Artiodactyla > Bovidae > Bos > Bos indicus x Bos taurus. The sequence continues at coordinate 36,463,169 of NC_040097.1, read as the reverse complement.
AAAAACAAAGTCACAAAAGTTTTAAAAAACATATATATATATATATGAAGTTTGCTTTAAAAAATAGGGTCTTTTTTTTTGCAAAGTAATAGTAGGTTATAAAAATGAAAATTAAAGGAGTAATAGAGGAATTAAAAATTAAAAAAATTTGAAAAAATAAAGAATGATAGTAAAAATAGTAAAAAATATATCTAGGACTTTCTCTGGTATTGTTGTGCGCAGTGTGGGGTCAGTTCATTTTCAGATAGTTCCTTGGTCTGGCTTATATTTCTCAAGATCTTTAGGCCCCTTCCAATGTAGTCGGTACTAACTACAGGGTTTTAATCTATTGCACCTGTCACTTTCAAGGCGGTTCCCTCTGTTTTAGCTTCTTCTGTTTGCTGGTCTCTTCAGTGTCTAATTTCTGCCCTGACACAAGGGGGCTGTGGTGGACACATTTTTAGGCTCACTTTTTCAGTGGCACTGTGGGGAGGGAGGGACGCTGTAAACAAAGAACACTGGCATATGCTCACAGTGTCTCAGCCACACTGGGCCTGCCCCCCCCATGGTGCTTGTGCCCTCCCTGCCCACACTGCTCAGGCTCTAGGTTGCTCCGCCGGGAACCATCTGAGGCCGGCCCTGGGCTGCATGCACCTCCCAGGGCAAAGCCGCTCAGGTTCAGGCACTCAGGTAGTCCTCAGAGGTGGGTTGGGCCTGCGTTTTGTGCCCTTCCCAGGTCTGAGCCGCTCAGGTGATCAGGTGTTTGGCAAGCTGGGTCTCTGCGACTTATCATCTCCCCTGTCCCTGCTGCTAGGTTTTCTGTGTGTAAAACTGACGCACCTTCTCAGGCGGATGTTGACCATCCAGAACCCCAAGAAGTCTTAGTTAGCAAAGAAGCCTGCTTGCAGTTTGGTAGACAATGCCTCTTTGGAGCCGCGATTGCCCCCTTCTGGCTCTGGCTGCCTGTCACCAGAGGGGGATGGTCTGCAGCCGGCTAGCTCTGTTCAGTCCTTTGTTCTGTGAGCAGGTCCGGAGATGTCTTAGGTTAGGGCTTTTCATGTGGTAGCTATCCCACAGTCTGGTTTGCTAGCCCAAGTTAGTTCCCTCAGATTGCCCTCGGGGCATTCAGGCCGGTCCTTACTCTAAGCAATGCAGCCTGCACCTCCCTGCTCAGCCCCCTTTTGCTAGTGGCGGGTGCAGGTGTCTGCGCTGCTTCTCCGCTGGAGGAGTTACCGTTGGGCTCCTAATCTGTGGGTTTTAATTATTTATTTATTTTTCCTCCCAGTTTTGTTGCCCTCTGGGGTTGCAAGGCTTGCCACAGACTCGGCAGTGAGGGTGTTTCCTGGTGTTTGGAAACCTCTCTCTTTTTAAGACTCCCTACCTCTTTTGTCTCTCTTTTGTCTTTTATATTTTTTCCTACCTCCTTTCGAAGACAATGGGCTGCTTTTCTGGGTGCCTGATGTCCTCTGCCGGCATTCAGAAGTTGTTTTGTGGAATTTACTCAGTGTTTAAATGTTCTTTTGATGAATTTGTGCTGGAGAAAGTGGTCTCCCCGTCCTATTCCTCCGCCATCTTAGGACTGCCTCCTATTTTGATGTCTTAAGTTTGGGAATCAGTTCTTAAGTCCTTAAGTTTGGGAATAAGATTAAATCCTTTAACTCTTGCTGGACATTTTAGCAAAGAGGTTTAATACTGTGGAAGTGTTAAGTTTGTGGAATGTAGACCTCAAGTTGCAGGGCTACGAATGGAAAAAGCATTAAGAATAGAGCAGCACATAATTCTTGATAAATTTTTTGGAACATCTGGATTCAGCTATGTCTGAAGAATGTCTAAACATTTAACAGTGATATGGCCAAGTCAGTTTGAATTAAATTTATGTCATTTGCAAACAAATAACCTTTATTAATAACTGACTGTACAAATTCTACTTTCCAAACCATACAAACTCATTGTATTTTAATTTTTTTATTTTCATTTTTTATTTATTTTAAATTTTTAAAAGAAAATCCATCCTGAACCCTCCTTCCTCCTCCCTCCCCATACCATCCCTCTGGTATGGTATTGAAATACTTCAATTTTTTTTAATTGAAGTATTGTTCATTTACAATGTTGTGTTAATTTCTGCTGTACAGCAAAGTGATTCAGATCTATCTATCCACATTCTTTTTAAAGTATTATTTTTCATTCATTCATTTCATTTCATTCCTTATTTTTCATCATCATTAAATGATGCCATTGTTTCCATATAAAATGAAAAGAAGATACAGTGGGGAAACAAAATAGTGGACAGTCAATTTGCAACAACATGGATAAACTTAGAGGGCATTATTCTTAGTGAAATAAGTCACACAGAGAAAAACTATATATACTATATGTTATCACTTATATGCGGAATCTCAAAAATAAAACAAACTAATTAATATAAGAAAAAATAAACAGTCTCACAGATATAGAGACCAAACGTGATTTTCAGTGGGGAGGGGAAAGCTCTCTACCTTTTCATAGAGGTAGGGAGCAAACTACTGTATATAAAATAAATAAGCTACAAGAGTATGTTGTATAACACAGGGAATATATCCAATATTCTATAATAACTAAAGATGTAGCACAGTCTTAAAAACTTTGAGCCACTGTGTTCTACACCTGAAACTTATGTTATAGATCAACTACACCTCATTAAAAAATAAATATTAAAACATAGTGGGCAGTAATTATGCAGGAGGAAAATATCAGAAGTCGAGTAGGGAAAATAAATTTTTAGCAGCCTTGAAAGATAAGTGTATATTTTGCAGATATTAGGAGGTTTGATGTGGATGGTTGTATCTAGGGATGTTGAGAAGGCTTCAGTATAATCAGCCTTGCATAGAGCATACATTTCAAAAATGTCTAATGTTAAATTAAATACATTGGTTGTAAAAATGTTCTACATTTTAAAATGAAGTCTACATTCAAAATTGGAAGGACTGATTCTGAAGTTGAAGTTCCAATACTTTGGCCTCCTGATGCAAAGAGCCGATTCATAAGAAAAGACCCTGATGCTGGGAAAGATTGAAGGTGGGAGGAGAAGGGGATGACAGAGGATGAGATGATTGGATGGCATTACTGACTTGAAGGACATGAGTTTGAGCAAGCTCTGGGGGATGGTGAAGGACAGGGAAGCCTGGTGTGCTGCAGTCCATAGGGTCGCAAAGAGCAGGACATGACTGAGAGATTGAACAACAACAAATGTTCAAAATGGCTTTATAAAAGTAAATATTCAAATTGCTTAAAAAAACAAAGGGACTTTGTCTTACTTCTTTTATTCAATTTAGCAAATGATAGTGTTTTGGAGTACTCCTATGTTTAGTCCTGTGATATGTGGTGGAGTAAGTAGATTGTGGAAGTCATATAACGCTCAGGATCTAACCTTCTGTTGATTGCCAGTGTTCCAGAAGTAACACATTTGCTTTGTTATTGTTGTTCAGATTATCCTTGTAAGAAAAATGTATGAGGTATGAAGCACATAAAAAATAGTTTTCCACTACAGGAAAAAGCACATGATTACACTCTTGAAATCTATGTATTTATATACATGACTGTAAGACTCTATATTACTGTGCCTAAGAACATAGCAATATGTCTACCACAGGAGAGATGGAATAAATATTTGTTGAAAGCATAAATGAATAGAATGATGCTATTTTGTCATTCTTGGGGTTATGCCATGGAGCCAGTATGTAGGCAAATGTGTCTACCATGAAATATTTTGGTTGCTTCTGTAATTAAAGTATGTTGGATGTACTTTAAGGAGACACTAAATATTGAATTTTGCCTTATGGTGAACTGTGTTTTAACAAGGTGGTAGTAAACTTGAAAACATAACAAAGTTGTACTTACATGACACTAAATATCCCAGATACATTCTAGAAAGTTCAATAACAAATACAGATTCATAGTTTACCATACTCAAACATAAGGATATTTGGTTAGGCATGGATAATTATCTTTATAAAAAAAATTTGTTCAGAGGTTTTACTAAATATCAGCAGAACCAGTTAGCACTTTTTATTTTAAAGGAAAAATAGAGATTCAGAGTGCTAACATGTCCCAGTGGTCAAATACAGAGAATGTAGGAATTCAGTATGTCACAGATCTAGATACACTTTTCAGGAATGGCAGAGTTAGTGATGACTATGATGATGATGGTGATGATGATGGTAATTTGACACTAGGGAATCTTAACTGCCATCCACCTTGCTTTATTCTGCATTCTACCTTGCAGAGTCAGGCAATGGCACAGACATTAAAATCAATATTCTTGTTGACTAGACCCTACGAAGAAGAGTTCCAGATGAATTTTAATGGCCTAGTGACAGATTTTACGATGGATTATGAAAACTGCTGTCAAAGCACAAGACCAACGAGAGTACGTGTGGTATAGAAAGCCAAACAGCTTTGTGCCAAATCTAGTACTGGTGTTTGGGAAAATTTAGCTTCTGCGTTAGCATGGTGTCCTAGGGTGCATGAGAATTCCAGTCTATCTGACTTCAATTAACCTCTTTTACAGGTGAAGCCAAAAAGAAAGAAACATGCATAATAACTATTGCAAAGACATATTTTAAAGTCATTAAATGCACATTAATAATCTTGGGAATATATAATTTTGTAGGTGACAGATACTATTTTTACAGCTGTTCTTTAGAGAAAGAATAAGTTTCTCTTCATTAAAGACTAATGAGTGACATTACATTTAAGTGTTCACATTAGATATGCTTCTTTGAATTTAATGATGGGGCAATGAGGCTTTTAATTAAATACTCAAAACTCTCTACTGGGAGAAACAAAACAAATTTATCTGCAATTTAAAAAAATAATGGAATCCATCTGTTATATAATAAAATTTTAAAAATTTGGATATTTAGACATACTATTATAGTACCTTTGAAAGCTCAATTCTTGATACCCTAACATATTGGCATAACAAAGTAAATATGGTAATTTGTGTTTATTATTTTTTGTCTTGTTTCAATACCTTCAAAATTCACTATGGAATAAAGAATTCCCTGTAGCACTTGGATTATTACTGTTACTGTCTCAGTATCCCACAATAGGAACAAATCTTTAAATTATAACTAAAAGAAAAATAATTATAAGATTAGGAAATCTTAATTTCTTAATTATAAGATTAAGAAATCTTAAAGCTTTGCTATCTAGAAATTGGATTATAACCAGTTTCCTAAATTATTCTATCTTCTAAATTAAATTTCCCCTATTTCAGATGATAATATGTCCTTTTACCCTATGCTAGAATTCATTATATATTTATTAAAAATACAAAATATAATTATAGCTATTAAATTTTAAAAATATTAGAAGATAATAACATTACTGGATTTTATCAGCAAGTCATTCTTAAATCATTTCCTCCATAGACACTATTATTTTAAAGGTTTTCTAATTTCTGGAAAACCTAAAAGACAAAGCAGTTGTTAGGCGCAGCATAGTTCAGAGTGCAATAATCAATATATCATTTGGTATATTTACTGAGCCCTTAGTTTTGTTCTTAGCTCCTGCTATTGTCTAGTTTGTTTAATGGTCATCGTTTTGATAAATATCAAAGAAAAATGAAGCAAAACGTCATTTCTTAAAAAGGGAAAGGATTAAAATGCCTTGAAGGAATGGGGAAGAAAAAAAGTATCTCTCACAGTCACTTTTGATGGATTTAAGATAAAAATCTTTCATTAGGCAAAAGCTTGAGAAGTCTACTGATGTGGGATTAGATACAATTAGATGAGATTTAAAGCAGATGCTACAAAGCCTATGTGAGGCTGCTAATTATTTGTGGTTGATTTCTGTATTTTTCATGGAGTTCAAGTCTAATCTATAGACTGTCTCTACTTAATAGTTTTACTGTGAATTCATATTAACAAAGAACAGATCCTGAAGGCTTTTTTTTTTAGCAGACCAATGAACGAGGTTGGGGGAAAGCAAACTTCTCAATGAATTTCTTAAGATACTATAATTTGGGGACCATTTGGCAATGGAAGCATCTTACAGAGTCATGCTTTTGTGACTAGGAAAGGATTATCCTGGAGTATTTTGTTGATATACTATGGGATGTAAAAAAAAAAAAAAATTCACTGATTTTCCATCCATACTTTCAGAATTTATTTACTAAGCACCTTAAGTTCCAGGCATTGTTCTAGGATCTGAAGTTTAAATAACAAACAAAAGAGATCAAATATTTAATTTAGAGACTTGGAACACCAATACCTAAACTTAATATTTGACCACAAACTTCTTCAAACTTTGCAATAATTACTTATCTTTTTGTTTGCTTGTTTCTCTGTCCACAAAAAGTAAAAGTGAAAGTTGCTCAGTTGTGTCCGACACCTTGAGACCCCATGAACTTATACAGTCCATGAAATTCTCCAGGGCAGAGCACTGGAGTGGGCAGCTGTTCCCTTCTCCAGAGGATTTTCCCAACCCAGGGATGGAACCCAGGTTTCCTGCATTGCAGGTGGATTCTTTACCAGCTGAGCCAGAAGGGAAGCCCAAGAATACTGGAGTGGGTAGCCTATCCTTCTTCAGCAAATTTTCCTGCCCCAGGAATTGAACCTGGGTCTCCTGCACTGCAGGCAGATTCTTAACCAACTGAGCTATCAGGGAAGCCCATATTCTCTCTGTTTTGGCCAATATTTATTGCTCTTTTGATTCACTTGTTATTTTTTGTGTTCTTTCCATCTGCTGTTGAATTTATCTACTGAATTTTTATTTCAGTTGTTTCAATTTACAGTTCAAACAGTTTCATTTGGTACTTTATACCTTTTATTTCTTTACTGACACTTTCCATTTCTTTGTTGAGAACTTCATCTAAGTGAGATTCAGATTGCTCACTGGAACACTTATAAGTAAAAAAAAAATTATAAAAATAAAATTTTTACATTTTATTATCAATTCTGTAAATTTTTTCCAGATAATTCAAACAACTCTGTCATCTAGGCAGTGACATTTATTGGTTGTCTTTCTTCATTCACTTTGAAATCTTTTTAGTGTGTTCGATTATTGTCAATGGAAACCGTCACATAGTCTCATTAGATTATGAGACAGGATCTCATTTAAACCTTCTGTTTTAGCTAGTTTCCTTTGACTCTATAGTGGCAGAAGAAGGGGAGGAACATACTCCTTGCAACTAAGAGAAGTAAAAGTTCAGGTTTCCCTTGGGCCCTGTTGACACCAGATGGAGTGGCAGCATTTTTATTGTTGGGTGGGGGTCAGGATAGCAGTTCCCCTCTAGTGTCTGCTGATAAATCCCTTGCTTGGAGGGTAGGCGTGCTATGTCAATGCTCCCCATGTAGTCTCCACTGAAGAGCCCTCCCTGGGTCTTTTGAAGCTGACTGTGCAGTAGGCATCTCCTGCTATCACTTAGGGCCAGTGAGTGGGCACCTTATTATTTCTGGGTTGGGGTGCAAGTTTAGGGTTACCATGTACCCTCTCCTGATACTGGGGCGTTGTGGGATCAGTGGACCTTCTTACCACCTGATAGGGATGGAATTCAAGACTCCCTACTCAGCCTTCTCCTGGTAGAGGTGATGGAGGCTGTTATTGGGGTATCATGTTACAATGGGGTGAGCATAAGAAATGCACTCTAAATTTGCTGGGGTGCACGTACATGAAACTTTAGTTTTCTCTGTAGCATTTGCCTGAGGTAGAGTGGTTATTGTCTAAAATGTCTCTCTCATTAGGCTGCCCCTTTCTTGGTTTTTCAACTTAAGGAGATTTTATTTTGTTTCTTGTCTGCCATTGTTTTTTCAGCTACTAGCTTCTTCAGCTCAAAGAAGTGTGGGCTATATGAAACAGTTTAAAATATTCATACTTAGATACATTTTTATTTGGGAGGAATATATCCTTTGTTATTATTAGTATTTGACCATTGAATTGTTCACAAGTACTCATGTGAGTGTCTTGATATTTCCCCCCAAAATGACACTTCAATTTTATTACACAGATCATGAATTCTTTTACAGTTTCTCTTCTATCAGATTGATTTTCTATGTCATTTCCCTTCTGGCATACATAAGGCTTACTCCTTAATCAAAAAATGCTATTTATATTTTCTCATTATTCTTTATATAGTTTGTAGTTATTCTCTAACTAAATATTAATATATGTTTCCCTAGTACAATATTTGCCTCTAATGATATTTTGTCTAATTTATTCTGGTTAAAATCAAAGCATTTTTTGACCTAAAGAAATACAGAAAATAAATGCTGTGCACGTGTTGGGGTTCCCAGGTGTTGCTAGTGGTAAAGAACCTGCCTGCCAATGCAGGAGATAGAAGAGATGTGGCTTTGATCCTTGGGTTCGGAAGATCTCCTGGAGGAGGGCTTGGAAACTCACTCCAGTGTTCTTGCTTGGAGAATCCCATGGACAGAGGAGCCTGTCAGGCTACAGTTCATGGGGTCTCAAAGAATCAGAGATGACCAAAGTTACATTAAAAGCAACTCAGGGTCTGTCCTATAGCAAATCCTGATGCTCCTATATATTTAGCATCTCTGGATCAATGTTGTCTTTGTAAATAATTTTTTTGAAATATAGCTATTCTTGACATGTATGTATTGTCTATAGCTGCTTTAATGCTATAATAGCAGAATTGAGTAGTTGCAACAGGGATCAGTGGATCTTAACACCTAAAATAGGTGTTATCTGGCCCTTTTAAGAAAGGTTTGCAGATTCCTAGTTTAGAGGATTACAATTGCTAAAACGTCTGGAGAAATAAAGTGAATATATGCAATACCTATCATCTCTGAAGGACCCTGATGTCCACATATGATAACATATTTATGAAGGTGTTACTTTTTAACATTTAATGCTAGAAGAAGAATGATAAACTAGTAGATTGTTATTATATGCACAGGTGGTCTTAAACATACAAATACAGGAGAAAAAAATAATAGTACCTTCTCAGTATTTTGCTTTGTCTTTTGTGGGAACATATCTCTTTGTTTCTTCCTTCATTCTGGCAGTCTTTTCATGTTTCTTTTGCAGGTGTATCTACTTCTATCAGTCATTATATGTAGTTCCAGAAAGTTCTGGACTTTATTTCAGATCTATTCCTAGGCAGTTATACCCACAGAAACTATTTCAGATCTATTCCTAGGCAGTTATACCCACAGAAACAACTTCATTTGACATGTACTCATGTGAGAACTAAATATCTGTAGCCCAGACCTCTCTTTTCAGATCCATACTTGTATATTCAGTTGCCTACTAGAATTTACCACATGACTGAAGTGAAGTGGCTCAGTCGTGTCCGACTCTTTGCGACCCCGTGGACCGTAGCCCACCAGGCTCCTCCGTGCGTAGGATTCTTTAGGCAACAATACTGGAGTGGGTTGCTATTTCCTTCTCCAGGGGATCTTCCTGACCCAGGGATCGAACCCAGGTCTCCCACATTGCAGACAGATGCTTTAACCTCTGAGCCACCAGGGAAGCCCTGCTGCTGCTGCTGCTGCTGCTGCTGCTGCTGCTGCTAAGTCGCTTCAGTCGTGTCCGACTCTGTGCGACCCCAAAGACGGCAGCCCACCAGGCTCCCCCATCCCCGGGATTCTCCAGGCAAGAACGCTGGAGTGGGTTGCCATTTCCTTCTCCAATGCATGAAAGTGAAAAGTGAGAGTGAGGTCGCTCAGTCGTGTCCACTCTTAGCGACCCCATGGACTGCAGCCTACCAGGCTCCTCCGTCCATGGGATTTTCCAGGCAAGAGTACTGGAATCGGTTGCCATTGCCTTCTCCGAGGGAAGCCCTACCACATGACTAAGCACATAAAATTGAGGAAGTCCAAGACTGACCTTATCAACCTCCATCTCCTCTGCTTCCACTGCGCTCTGTCTCAGTGGGTGGTCCCACTGTCTATTACATAGGATAAACCAAAAACCAAGGAATCACATTTTATCTGACATGTTCTTCAAGTTCACTCTTAAATTCTGGTTGTGTTATCGGTTTTCTGGCTTTGGTGTTTCTCATTAAAGTAAGAACTCATTCTTTGAATATTTTAGAAAATTCACAGCAAGTATCACCATGAATTTTCCTTTTAATTGTCTTTTTGTTTTTTATTTGGGATTTCTACTTGTTCTATTTTCCTTGTCTTTTTCATATTTTCAATTTTATATTCATTCTTTGATCCATATAGATCTGATCTATCTTCCAGTTTGGGATTCCCTGATAGCTCAGTTGGTAAAGAATCCACCTGCAATGCAGGAGACACAATCTTGATTCCTGGGTTGGGAAGATCCCCTGGAAAAGGGATAGGCTATTCACTCCAGTATTATTGGGCTTCCCTTGTGACTCAGCTGGTAAAGAGTCCACCTGCAATGCGGGAGACCTGGGTTGGATCCCTGGGTTGGGAAGATCCTCTGGAGAAGGGAAAGGCTACCTACTCCAGTGTTCTGGCCTGGAGAATTCCGTGGACTATACAGTCCATGGGGTCACAAAAGAGTCTGATATGACTGAACAACTTTCACTTCACTTTTATCTTGCAGTTTAAAACTCTTTCTTTTATAATTGATAATTGGCTGTCTAATTTTTTGTTTTCAATGTAATATTTGTATTTTTCCTTTATATAAGTCATATTCCATTCATTTTCAAGTATATCTGTTATTTTTCTGTGATAAACTATTCTGTTGTGATTTATAATCCTTCTATACACTTTTAATTTTAATTTGTCTCATTTTATTGCTTTTCCCAAATAATTCTGTTATTCTTTCATAACAGAAATTCTTTTTTCCAGTTGCTTGTATTAGTATCTCATTAGAGGTTATTTATTTTAAAAAAGATTTTAAATTCCTTTTAAGTTGAGATTGTATCTTTTATGATGAAAGCCAAGTGTAGTATTTGTGGAAGTGTCTGATAAATGATTTTACATTAATTTTTATGTAGCTTCTTTAGCAAAGTGTCAGAATTTTTCCAGGCACCCCACTCCAGTACTCTTGCCTGGAAAATCCCATGGATGGAGGAGCCTGGTGGGCTGCAGTCCATGGGGTTGCTAAGAGTCAGACACGACTGAGTGACTTGACTTTCACTTTTCACTTTCATGCATTGAAGAAGGAGATGGCAACCCACTCCAGTGTTCATGCCTGGAGAATCCCAGGGACGGAGGACCCTGGTGGGCTGCCATCTATGGGGTCTCACAGAGTTGGACACGACTGAAGTGACTTAGCAGCAGAATTTTTCTAGGCCCTTTTACATGGGGAGCAGGTCTTTCAATGTTTCAGCTTTATGCAAATACATAAATTTCAGCTCTTCAACTCACTCAGGCTTAAGGACAGTCTTCTCTTTCTTGGTACATGCTTATTTCTTAGTACAGTTCTGTGAAGTTCTTTCCTAGGCTATTCTCCTTCTGGTGATTTTATGAAGACATTTTTCTTCTTTTCAGTCTCTTGGAGATATACTTTATTTTTTAGAAGTTTGTAGTATATTTACCCTGCATTTTTATATGTTTGTAGTGGTAGATATACCAACTGAGCTCAATTTACCCAATTTTACCTTGAAATTTGCCAAGTCAACGTTTCCTAAGAATTATTGTAAAATTAGCTTTCTTTTAAAACACTGATAAACTCACTACACTCTTAGGACCTTGGCTAAAATTTTTACTCTAACCTGAAATTACTTCCTATTTGAATCTCTCAAACATTATTTCACAAAATTCTTCCTTTTACTTTCTCTGCTTCAGCCACACTGGCCTTCTTTCATTTCTCTAAATGCGCCACATATTGTTGCATTATATTCCTTCTTTTATCTATGCCTTCCGTGCCTGCAGCATTTGTCCCAGCCCTGTTCAGTGATCAGGTTTCTGGTTACCTGTCATCCAGAGCACAGCTTAGATACTGCATCCTTGAAGAAACTGTCTCTTATTCCTTAGGTGACTTTATTACATGCACATACATGCATACATTTCTTTTCTTTGGACCCTTTGTTATAGTTTGTAATTAAATATAATTAGTTATGTGACAATTAGTTTAATGTAGTGCCTTCACATACCCTCCAATGTAACTTGTCCTTGTAGTCCACCAATCATTAAGTGCTTATTAATATCTGTTAGAAAATTGCTTGATTGTATCATATTGGTTGAGGGAATATTCCACTTGAGTTGATTTAATATTACTGATTGGGCTTAACCTTAGATATATGACTCTAAATAGACAAAATCTAAAGCTATCATAATATTTGACTCTAAGTTTGGCCAAGATCACAATGGGAAATATTCATGTTTATTTCACATTACCCTTGATACAAATTGAATAAAAAAAGGAAATGAGAAACTAAGAGTGCTGTTTAATGAGAAAATTCAGAAAAGAAGAGTCACTACATCAGACAGAACCAAAATATATTATCACATAGATATAGCACCAGCGGATTCAGAGACCATCTGTTCCACCATCTAAAGCTAATTAAAAAAAAAAAAATCTGAGCAATTAAGAAACAACCATCAGCCTAGAGTCTGAGTCAAGAAAGATTTGATAATAAAAACTATAGCTATTACAAATACACTTAATTAGGAAGTACCTGAGTAAAAGTCTACAAGTCATTAAAGTGGTATTGAAAGAGTGAAGTATGGTGCATGTATATGAATGGAAAATTTTACTAATGGATAACTATTACCTGTAGGATCCTATTAGACTAATGAGTCTACCCTATTTAGAAAGAAGAGCACACAATTTTAATAGTTTTAGAAAAAACTACAAATATACTTTCGGACTATTAAATGCCAAAAAATTTAATTGAAAAGCAAACAAGCCACTTCTGTATTATGTGCTAGGTACATCAATTTTGTTCTTGGTGTAATCTTCAATAAAACCATGCTGATTATTTGGTTTTCAATGAAATAAAAGAATTACTAAAATTCTGTTGATGTTATGTAGGTATGATGACAAAATACTCTTCATTTAATACAGTAGATTTTTCATGTGTTCTGTGTTTACAGATAACAAAATATTTTACCTTTTCACATGTCATTATTGTGTATTCTTAGTTGTTCAGTCAAGTCCAATTCTTTGTGACCCCATGGACTGTGTAGCCCGCAGGCTCCTCTGTCCATGGGAATTCTCCAGGCAAGAATAACAGAGTGGTTGCAATGCCCTCCTCCAGGGGATCTTCCCAACCCAGGGATAGAACCCAGGTCTCCTGCATTACAGGCAGATTACTTACCATCTGAGCCACCAGGGAAGCCCAAGAATACTGGAGTAGGTAGCCTATTCCTTCTTCAGAGAATCTTCCCAACTCAGGAATCAAACTGGTGTCTCCTGCATTGCAGGTGGATTCTTTACCAGCTAAGCTAGACCTCTGTAAAACCTGTTGAGTCAGTAAAGCAGGTGAGATTAGTCTTATTTGCCAGATTAAGAAACTGAAACTTAAGATGGGTTAAAGGTCACATAGATAGATCTTAATTTAGTTAATTCTGACTCTTAATTCCACTAAGCATTCTACTAGAGTATGCTTTGTCTGTTTGTCCATTTGTTAGTATCTGTATAGGCAGTTAATAAAACTTATCTGTGTAATATTATGGAAATTTTTTTTTTCCTATAAGAGTAAATTGTGATGAATTCTCTAGCCAACCAGGAGATTAATGAGCGAATGCTTTCACAAATTTTTGAACTGATAATCATACTGTTTTTATAAATATCTAGTCTATGGGAAGAGTCTTCCATGTAGGAAGTGAATAGGTAGGCATTTCTCAAGCTGTAGTATATCAAAGCATAGAACAAGATAAAAGTCTTATCTTAACCATTTCTTTGATCCTCACCAACATTCCTCAAAATATGAGTGGACCAATTGTTTGTATCATTTGAGTGTGCTCTCTCCAAACAAAGACTCTGTGGTCCTTTCTAGCCTATATCTGAGGAGGCATTGCCTGGGAATCTAAATTTTTCTATTAGGGCTTTTCTGTAAAAACTATGTACAGTGTGGTTATAGAACCACTGCCTTGGGCAAATCTTTAAATATGTAGAAGATGATTTAAAGTTGGAATGAAATCAAGTGTTTTAGAATCATAAAGAGATGAGAAAAACATTCAAAATCTTGTAATGGTAGTATGAATATTTACCATCATAATTAAGTATACAAAAATCTCAAGTTTAAGCCACTATTATGCTAGGCTGTGTGACATGCAAAATAAACTTAAATTAATGCAAAACCTCATTTTTATAAATTAATCAGGAAGTTAGAATAGTTCCTTTGGTTCAGTATTTGATCCTGAAAATAAAAAACACTGTTATGGCTCACATCAATCCAGAATGGAATAAAAAAGGAAAAAAAATCAAGAATAGTGTTAACTTCTGGTGTGGGCATTGTCATCTTTGTGTTTATAACTAAACCATAGACTTCCCTTTAAAATGACATCTGACTAGTTGTCCCTGAGGTTATCTCTTCCAACTTCTCTAAAAAATACTTATTAAGAAACAGGAAAACTTGCAATGTCACAAAATATTAAGAGTGACAGATAACCTATTGCTAGAAAATGGAAGAGATTTCCACTAACTGGAAAGTCATTGAAATTAGATTGAGGGGAAAAAAATATGGTAGCTTCATGAAAGAGAATAGCTTCACATTACTGAAAAAGATAGGAAGATACTTTGTTACACGTAAGTTTCTTCCCCTCTTTCTTTTCTCCTTTCTTTCTCTCTTTCATAAACAGTCAGCTCTCACTAACAAACTTTTAGGGCCTTGGATAGCCATTTCCCCTTTTTCTATGTACTTGTTATTTTATAGGTAATCTCAATGTTTGTGTCTGCTTTACTGTAGTAAGAACACAATGGATTAGGAAATGTGAGTATGAGAGCTTTTAAACAGGGATGCATTGCATCCTAACAAAGCAGTTTGGTTTGACACAGAGGATAGAAAAACTGGGAGAAATACATGCAGTAGACTTTCTTGTACTGCTTTAACTTAGAGGATAAGAACTCCAGGGTGTGGGATGAAAGACATCTCTCTTAATTTTAGCAAAAAAGACACCAGGGGGCCAAGAATTGTGCACATCAATTTACTTTTCATGTAAAGATCTGAGAAAATTATTAGATTTATAGCCAAATGGACTGTAGCTGATGTCAAGGGCATCCTGCTAATTGGTAAATACTGTAAATGGGTTAAATCTCCATTCATATGAGAAAGAAAACAAAACAATATGTTTCCTATTAAAATCTAATTGCCATAGAGAGAAAAGGAAAATAGAATATTGTTATGAAACCTCATTTAAAATTATCAAAGGAATCAGAAGAAAGTGTTAAAATACTTCAGCATGTATTAAATATCAATATACAAGGAAAGAATAACTGTGTGTATGCAAACATGAACAGAATCATACATGAAACAAAGAGGGGGATGGGCTGGAAACGAAACAAGATGAGACACAGACTAAAGCTCGAGAAGGTAAGGAGCTGATCAATATAAGGGATAGCAAATTAAACTACAAAGGTATAATTAAAATTTGTATAAGAGGCAGTAATGATAACAACTACTATTCCAGCAAATGAAATAATTCATATAAAACACAATTGAGGTTCACTCCTGCAAACAAAAGAGAAAGACCAAAGGATTAAAAAAAAAAAAAAACAAACCTGTTAAACTAACGTATACAGAAGCTAGAGAATGGAAATCTAAAATAAGTATTTGATGTTTTCTCAAAGAAGAAACCAGAACAATTGGAATAAAAGCAATCATTAAAGCATTAAAAAAAGATGAAAATTTCCATAATTGATAAAGCTATGAGTCTGCCATAAAAATGCTTGATAATACTCCAAGAAAGGGAAATGTAAAGAACCCATGCCAAACTGAAATTTCTACTGAGAATAAACAGATAAATATGCTTAGGAGAATCCAGACAACAAAACAGGTTGCCCCATAAAAAACAACTCGAACTGGTCTCCACCAGTTCTCCACCGAATAGTGGAGACCGATCTGGTCTCCACCAGACTTCTCCATGGAAATAGTTACTGCATAAAGGCCACATTTATTGCCTAAAGGCACAAATGGTGACTCAGCAGTAAAGAATCTACCTGCCAATGAAGAAGATGCAGGAAGAGGCAGGCTGAGATTTCGTTGATCTCTGGGTTGAGAAGATCCCTTGGAGAAGGAAATGGCAACCCATTCCAGTCTTCTTGCCTGGAAAATCCCATAGACAGAGGAATCTAGTGGGCTATAGTATGTTGGGTTGCAAAAAAATTGGACACTCACAGACAAATATTACACAAAGACAATATTTATTTCATAAAGGCCTCAGAATTTTGGTGCTGTAAATTTGAGACCTAAAAATGTAAACCAAACATTCCACCGTATATTAAGAAATAGAAGAATACTCAGATATGGACATGCTTTAAAAACAAAATGTATATTTTATTTGCACATGAATATATTTGCTATATATATTTATATGTATCTATATATTTCTCTCTATATATCTATGTATCTTTATTTAAAATATATGTTAGTACATACTCTAGATGAGTGAGAAAAAGTGTTTAAAAGTCAAGAATGAGAAAAATTATAACCTAAGAAATTTAAGAAACTTTGAAAACATTTAAATCATTTCAAGTGTTGTAAAGTCAAAGGGCTTCCCAGGTGACTCAATGGTACTGGGTTCGATCCCTGGGTCAGGAAGATACCCTGGAGAAGGGAATGGCTACCCACTCTAGTATTTTTTGTCCAGAGAATTCCATGGATGGAGGAGCCTGGTGAGCTACAGTCCAAGGGGTCGCAAAGAGTTGGACACGACTGTCTGTCTATCACTTTCACTTTCAAAGTAAAAAATGGTTGCTAAAAGGAGATTTTATATATAATAATAAGTTAATATCAATAACTTGGATCTAAGACCAAATTTTCTCAAGTGATCAGAAGTTTAAAAAGGCAGAGAACTACAAGCTTGTTAAATTTCTTTATCTTTTGTGAACAGATAATAAATGAATAAGTTGGAATAATTTCATGAAACCATAGAGAAAAATTGATTAATATAAGTTATCATGAAAACATAAGCAACCATCTAAGAATTTTAAAACTGGAAGAATTACTTTCAAATCCCTGAATAAGATAAGAAAAACATTTTTCCTATTGAAAAAGATAGAAAACTGAGGCAAATTCCAAAAAACATAAAATAAGTTTTACTTATGAGTATCAGTATTAAATGTAAAACTCTTCCTTTAGAAAGTGAAGAAAACTGCATTTGGCTGGCAATCTAATATATAAGCCACATACAAAAAATAAAAAAGGTGAAATCACACTAAGATATTAAAAAACAAATATGACAATAATTTACCCAGCAAACACTGACCAAAATAAAGCAGGGGGGGAGCAATTTCAGGTAAAGTAGAAAGCAAAAGCCTTATAAGAGATTAAAAGGGTCTTTTCACAATAGTATAAATGACTACGGAAAAACCAATAAAACCATAAACACAGATATAATTTGATAAAAGCTAATGAGAGAAAACATGTCCTACTATATATTGAAGTATTATGCATTACAATGAATATAAAAATCACTGATTGTAATAAACACCATTGTTTTATGTACTACTAAAAAGAAAAAATAATTTTACATGTTAACCTGAAAGAATTATCCTCATTTCAGAAATGTTTACATATGATTAAGTATGCAAATTAGAATTGATGACTTACAGTATGATAAATCTTTCATGATTAAAATAGCATCAAGCCAGGCACAAAATATGAAAACAGAAATGGAACAGCACAAGTATCTTTGAAATAAATGTTTGTATGGATAATACAATAATAAACTACATAAGAATTTTAACTCAAAATGTGATATCCTAAGAGAAGCCTAACAAACTGACTGGAAAGATATAGAATAGTCAATAAATGATATGAAAGAAAAATGCATCTTTGATAAAAATTTCAAGTTAGTGTTTACTGGTTGGATATATTTGGTTAGATATAAAAATAATATTAAAAAATGATCAAAGAAAATGAAAGTGAATATTTAAATGACTTTGTATGTTTAGGACTAATTATTAAAACACTGAGGAAAACAGCACGAAGGAAAATGTTTAACTACATAAAATGTTAAAATTTCTGAACTTCGTAAGCACAACAAAATAAAAAACCTTAAATTGGTCGAACCATAAGGTATCACTATTCTTGTGGGTCAACTTTGCCAAGAATTGGCAATCTATAAGGAAATCGGAGGAAGTGTAAGCAACATGAAAATTAAAAGTTGAATATCCTTGATTAATTAAAAATCTATAAATTAAAAAATATACAAGGGGATTAAGAGGTACAAACTACAACGTATAGTATAAGCAAACCACAAGGACACATTGTACAGTACAAGAAATACAGCCAATACATTATGATAATTTTAAAATGGAGTATAATCCTTGAGATTTTTGAATCACTGTTTTATACGTATAATATAATGTTTTAAATCAGCTATAATTTAGCAAACAAAAACACTCACACAAGAACACCATAATAGAAAAATAGGTGGACAAAATAAGGGTCAATATCTAGAAGAAATAGAAAAATAATTAAAAGAAAATATGCCAAAATGTTACCTGCGGTATTCTTTGAGTGTTGGGATTATGGATGATTTTCATTTGCAGGAGTTTTTTTTTTTTTTGTATAACTTTATTTTGTTCATGCTTTTCTGTATTTTTAAAATAGTATTCTAGATGAGCATGAGTTGTTCATTAACATCAGGGACATATATATGTGCATGTACGTGTATGATTTGGATGGGAACAGATGGTACTCAGCAGAGATACTACAAGTGAGAACAGGAGGTTGAATGCAAAATGTTTCTGTTGCCTGAGGTTGGAGTGGAGGGACAGTTACTTGCCTCTCCAAACTCTATAGTTTCATAACACAGAGTACATTCTAGAGATGACAGTGCCTGAGGGGGACTTGATATCACTTTCAGTTTGGTAAGACTGAAGGCCTTAGGGGACAATAACTGAGGATGTCTAAAACGAACACATGAGCAAGATCGTATACTTAAAGTGAAAGTGCCGACCCCTTAGTGTTACAGACCATCTCATTTTTTAAAAAAATTTCACACTCTCTCTTATATGACTGATTTATAGCGAGTAACACATATTTTGATAATTTTTTATGTGACAAAAATAAGATTTGTATTAATGGGGATGCTAAAATTGCTAATGCATCACAACTCCTAATAATTCCAGGTATCTGAAACTGTGTGTATTAGTACAACCCTGCTGCTGCTGCTGCTGCTAAGTCACTTCAGTTGTGTCCAACTCTCTGGGACCCCATAGACGGCAGCCCACCAGGCTCCCCCATCCCTGGGATTCTCCAGGCAAGAATACTGGAGTGGGTTGCCATTTCCTTCTCCAATGCATGAAAGTGAAAAGTGAAAGTGAAGTCGTTCAGTCGTGTCCGACTCTTAGTGACCCCATGGACCGCAGCCTACCAGGCTCCTCCATCCATGGGATTTTCCAGGCAAAAGTACTGGAGTGGGGTGCCATTGCCTTCTCCAGTACAACCCTAGAAACTGAAATGTTATCTAGTAAGTCAGTGTTTCTCAAAGTATCATCCCCAGACCAGCAGCAGCATCTCATGGGGATTTGTTAGAAATACATATTTTCATGCCCCATTCATACCTGCTAAATCAGAAACTCTGGGAGTGAGGTCCAGCAATCAGTGTTTCAAAAAGCCTCTGAGAAAATAACAATAAGAAACAATCCCATTACAAAAAATGTGGGGAGAAACTAAATAAACATTTTTTCAAAGAACACATACAAATGGCCAACAGGTACAGGTACATGAAAAGGTGCTCAGCATCACTAATCATCAGAGAAATGTAAATCAAAATCACAGTGAGACATCATCACACACCTGTTAGAATGGCTATCATCAAAAGACAAAAGACAACAAACATCAATGAGAATGTGGATAAAATGGAACTCTTGTGCACCGTTGGAGGGAAAGTAATTGGTACAACCTCATTATGGAAGTTCCTTAAAAAAAGTAAAAATAGAACAATCATATGATCCACCCATCCCATTTCTGGTTATATATCCAACAGAAATGAAAACAGGATCTCAAAGAGATATCAAAGATATCTCAAAGATCTCAAAGAGATATCAAAGGTATCATTTTCACGGTCCTTGCAGAATTATTTACAATATCCAAGACATGGAAGTCACCTAAGTATCAATGGATAAATGGATAAAGAAGATATAAGATGTTCACACATACACACACACACACACACACACACATCCAGTGGAATATTATTCAATCAGGAGAAAGAAGGAAATCCTGCCATCTGCAAGAACATGAATGTGCTAAATCACTTTAGTCGTGTCTGACCCTTTGTAACCCTATGGACTGCAGCCCGTCAGACTCCTCTGTCCATGAGATTCTCCAGGCAAGAATGCTGGAATGGATCGCCATGTCCTTCTTCAGGGGATCTTCCTGACTCAGGGCTCGAACTCATGAATGGACCTTGACTATATTATGCCAATTAAATGTCAGACATAGAAGGACAAATACTGCACGATATCACATATTTAAAATAAAAAAGCAGAATATCTAGAAACAGAGTGTAGAATATTGATTACCAGGGGGAAAGGTGAGGTATTGGGCAGAGGGTACCAAATTGCAGTTTTAAGATGAGTCAGTTCTGAGGATATAATGTATAACATGGTGATTATAGTTAATAATACTGTATTATATGCTTACAAGTCACTAAGAAAAGAGGTCTTACATATTCTCACCATAAAACAGAAATGGAAAACTTGATGTGATAGAGGCATTTACTAATGCTATGATGACAATCACTGTGCAATATACATGAATATAAAATCAACATGTTGTACAATGTTATATGTCAATTATATCTCAATAAAACTAGAAAAAAAAGACCCTCCTGATGATTTTTTTTCTATGCTAAAAGGACAGATTTATTTTCAGCTAATATATTTCTGGTGTTTCAGACCAAATTATATGCATGTGTATGTATACATATATATATGTATACACACACAAACGTGTATTTGTTGTTGTTGAGTCCATAAGTTGTATCCTTGTGACCCTATGGACAGTAGCCCACCAGGCTCCTCTGTCCATGGGATTTCCCAGAAAGAATACTGGAGTGGATTGCCAATTCCTTCTCCAGGGAATCTTCCCGATTCAGGGATCTAACTTTGTCACCTTCATTGGCAGGTAGATTCTTTACCACTGAGCCACCAGGGAAGCCCACACAGATGTGTGTGTGTGTGTGTGTGTGTGTGTATCCAAAATAAAAAATACAAAACAAAACAAAAAAACAGATTTAATTGGATTCTCCAAAGAAGTAAGTGATTATTTCAAAGGCATCATTTTTCAAAGAGAGTTCTTCAGAGTCCTTGACAAGTATATATTTTCTATGCCCTTAAAGCAGAAATCTTCAGCTCTGTAGATTCAGTGTGTGTTAACTTACTAAGGACGCCAAGAGGTCTTACAGAAAAGAAACTTTTTTAACGAAGATAGTTTAATGTTTCCAGGTATCAGAAAATACCTGATAATATCAGTTAATTAGATGTTTACCAAATAACATCATTCAGAACTGCTGTCCTATGAATCATCATTCTTTGTGAAATATTCTAGATCCTTACTTGTGTCAAACAAAGAAAGGGAAAAGATCCTATTTCAAGTTGGTATTATAGTAATCAAATTTTGAAGTTTTGTTTCTTTGGCATGAATAAAAAGGGAAAATTTTTAAAGCTTAGTGGAAAATTGTAACATGCCAAATAATGTTGTGATAAACAAGACTTACTGCTGCTCTTTTCTCGTGGGGAATGCTCATAAAATAATCATTAATTTCATTATCAAAGTACGGAATATGAAAATCTTGGTAAGTTTCTTTTAAAAAATCCTTTCAAAAATTTACAGAAAAGAAAAAAGTAAGATGTGGATTTATTTCATTCTCTTTATTTTGAAAGTAGTTGAGGTTTAGAACAATCTCATGATTTTGTTGCTCTAAACTTTAAGTTTGTTTCTGACATCACTTTCACACTTCTAGTCCTTCCATTTGGAATGTTCTTCCCTTTATCTTTCCATAGCTGGTTCCTTCTTCTTACTCAGAATCCATCTCAGAGCTTTTACATGAGTACCCATTGTAAATTAACTGTTTTGCCCAAAACATCACTCTCTAAAGCAACTATATTCATTGAAGTGTCTTTGTGAGAGCTAGAGTTATTGGAAGCAATCTTGTACACTTTATTGTTGATGCTGTTTTCTTCTTTGTTTATTTATTATCTCATTATTCTGGAAGGTGAGTTCTATATAAGACAGAGGCTCTGTCTTGATTACCACCGTGTTCCTATCACATAGAAGAAAGCCTCACCCATTAATAAACAGATATTGATGAAATGCAGGAAATTTCATGTTCTATACCAACATTTGGCAAAGGTCAGTGTAAAGAGCTGGATGGCTAGTTTAGGTTTTATGCTCCATGTGGTTTCTCTCGTAACTATGAGCCTCTGCCAGTGGTAGTATAAAGGCATCCAGAGAGAATATTTGAACTTATGAGCATGCCTGTGTTATAATGAAGCTGTAGTTACAAAAAGAGGAAAGGGGCTGGATTTGGCTCCCAGGTCATAGGTGCACAAACATCATAAATTGAGATGAAAACTTGTTCCCTTTGTCAAAGATGTGAGCCAAGTACAACATGGGCTCCTTACAGAGCACTGTAATCCTTGAGGAATTCTGGGTATGCCCTGCTACCTATTACTTTTTGAAATGAAATTTTTATTTTAGAAGCATTTGCTGCTAAGTCACTTCAGTCGTGTCCGATCTGTGTGACCCCATAGACGGCTCCTCTGCCCCTGGGATTCTCCAGGCTAGAATACTGGAGTGGGTTGCCATTTCCTTCTCCAGTGCATGAAAGTGAAAAGTGAAAGTGAAGTCGTTCAGTTGTGTCCGACTCTTAGCGACCCCATGGACTGCAGCCCACTGGGCTCCTCCATCCATGGGATTTTCCAGGTGAGAGTACTGGAGTGGGGTGCCATTGCCTTCTCTGTAGAAGCATTTAGCTTGACATAAAAATTACAAAAGTAATGTAGCAAATTCCATTATAACTTGCCCCCAGTCTTCCCTATTATTAACATCTTGGGGCTTCCCTGGTGGTTCAGTAGCTAAGACTCTGCACTTCCAATGAAGGGGTCCTGGATTTGATCCCTGGTCAGGGAACTAGATCTCACATGCCCCAACTATGAGTTGATGTGCTGCAACTAAAGGTCCTGTATACCACAGTGAAGACAGAAGATCATGGCAAGCTGCAACTCAGACCGTGCAGCCAAATAAATAAAAATATTTTTAAAAATAAGGTAATAACTTAAAAAATCTTACATCATTATGGTTTATTTGTTACAGTTGAAGAACCACTATTAACAGCTTGTACTTTATTCATAGTCCTTTGGTTTTTAACCTACTGCCCTTTCTCTCTTTCAGAATCCTATCCTGAGTATCACATCACATTTCATAATCATGAGTTTTTTGATGCCAATCATTTTTAAGGGTATAAATTGTTATCTCTTGACTTTCATGTTTATTCACTTCCTCTTTTTCTTCTCTTTTCCTTTCTGCTTTTCTCCTTCCAGGTCTGGGCCAAAATATGGTGGTGGCATCTGACGCTGATCAAAAGATGCTTAGAGAGGCAGCATAGCATAGGAGAAACAAACCTGAGTTTGTCTTTGGGATGGATGACTTACTTCTGTACATGTCAGTTTCTATGGTTCAGAGTTAAGAATGCTAAAAACTCTTCTGTCTCTTTCTAGGCTACACTGTGTGAAAATACTTTGAAAGTATTTTGCAAACTCTAAAGCACAATTCCAATATAAAGATTGTTGTTATTGTGAGAGGTCAGAATTGTGTGGGCAGAGTGCCAATTCTTCCTGACTTCAAGGCTGAAAACTACTGTTACTAATTAGTTCAATCTACAGTAAAGGGCAATAGGCAGAGTTCAGATGGAATTTCAAAGCACTTATTCAGAACTCCTAATGATATTTTACACTCCAGACCAAATTGAATAATCATTAGCTATCTTACTGCCAAAATAAAATCTAAGCAGATAAAATGTACGTTCTGTTTAAAATTCATCATGATGAATGGCAGAATATCATCAACATGGACATTTTACATGGAAAAAGTCAGTCAAGAGCCAACATGATCTTCTTCCACATATATCAGCATTTGAAAGTGTGACCTGTTTTCCAAGTGTAATGTAAGTAACATAAATATTGATTGGAAGAGCCCCTGTTGTGACTCTGAAAGTTAAAAACACTTCAAAGATGCTTATAAATGATTCAAAAATCAGACGAACCTTTATCAGAATTAATTTAATGCTTGCCCATTCCCCCCATTAGAATCAGCAGGTCCTTTTTTCTAGATCTTTCTCAAACTACAGATTATAGACTATTCATTTCAAAGAGAATGCTTGAATTTGGCTAAATTCTCCAAAGGGTTTGGGTTCTTATTGAGTTGGTCAAAATTTTGTTTGAGTTTCTCTGTAAGATGTTATTGAAAAATCCAAACAAAAATTTTTGGCCAGTCTAATGTTTTGTTTCTCATCTGTGCAAACCCATTTTTGTATTTTGTGAAAAGACTTCTCTATGGCACTTCTGACTCTTGTACAGCCTACTCTGTCAATGATAATTTTAAGTACTTCTCCACTGCTCTAGAGCAGCACCATCCAATAAACCTTTCTGTGATGGCAGAAACGTTCATCTGAGCTATCTAGAATGCTAGCCACTAGCCACATGTGTTATGTGCCAAGCACGACCGGGGAACTTACTTTTTAATTTTAAAATTTTAATTGAATTAATACTAAATATAAATAAGCCCATGTGCTACTTTCTCAATTCATCCCACCTTTCCCCACTGTGTCTGCAACTCCATTCTTCACATCTGCTTCTTCCATTCCTTTCTTGCAAATAACCAAGAGGGGTGGGATAGGGGAGAGGAGGGAGGTTTATGAGGGAGGGGATATTTGTGTGTATATATATATACACACATATATATATTATATAATATATATATATAATTATGATTGATTCACACTGTTTCACAACAGAAACAATACAATATGGCAAAGCAATTTTCTTCCAATTAAAAAAAAATTGCATGTAGCTAGTGGCTACCATAACGGACAGCACAGATCTAGAAAGTTCTTTCATCTAATTTTTTAAAAAAAATGAAACAAAGTTTAGACAATCCACATTTCCATTTCATTAAAGTCTTACAAGTATACTTTGGAACTTTCCACTAGCTATCTATGTAAGACATTTTGATTTGTGCAGTTACTGGAAAATCATCATAGAAAATAATGTACAGAAAAATATGGGACAAGTTCCTCAATTTTTGAAATTGTAGAAACAACTACATTGCCAAGTTCACTTAATAGCTCTCATTCTGCCCTGAAGTGTTTTTTTTTTTTTTCCTTCTAACATTTACTGTTCACTGTTGATCGAGGCTCTTCTTGGCAGTGTAAGACAGCCTGACATAATCAGATAAGGTTGCATCACATACAGATAACAGTGGAGTGAAATACGTGAAAAAAACTTGACTAGTTAGTCAAACTAAAGTTCCTTTCATTCTTGGGCCACTTATCGCAATTTTTAGGACTTATTTTTTTCTTCTTTTAATCTGTAAATGAATTTGGTGATAGACTGTCTAAAGGCACTCTCATCTGTAAAGTACAGTTGCCTGGTTGGCACACTCCACTAATTGTGAATTGTTAGTCCTCACTGAGACTGAATATGATAATCATAATCATAGCCACCAAATTTTGACAACTTGCTGTGTTCCTGGCCAGTGTTGGGTGATTTTTCCTGTGCCATCACCTCACAACAATCCTGAAGACAGGTAACTGCTCTTATAATCTCTATTTTTCAGATGAGGAAACTGGCCCAGTTAGAAAGCAGCAAAGCCATGCTTTGAACTCAGGGAGCAGGATTCCCAAGGCATTGCTCTCAATTCAATCATTGTGCCGTGCTGCCTTATCAAATACCAACTGGAAGAACTCATACTATTCCAGCACTGAAGTACTTCCCACCTTCTTATGGACTTGACCCATTAGATCAAGGTGAATCTAACCTGTTTGAAAAAAAAAATCTTAACATTTGAATAGACAGTTTAAAAGACAATAAGCAATGAGAAAATAAATAGATTTTCAAAGAATGCCTCCTTCCATGGCAACGGCGCCCTAGAAGTAGCAGACGGTTTGAAAACGAGTCTCCAGTGAAGGTGTTGACATATTCCCAGAGGTCTAATTTATTCTGAATTGTTCTCAATTGCTTTCTATTTGAGAAGATGGCAGCACTCCCAATGGTGCCAAAATAGGCCATATTTGGTGGTTTCGAAAATAAAGTCTGTTAGATACAGAGAATTCAACAGTGGAAATGTGGCAATGGTAGTCATATTAGCTAACGTTAATTAAACACTATATGCCAGATATTTATCCTAAGAACTTCACGAGACTGATTTTTTTTAAATGTCATTCTAGAAATATTTCTATGAAGTAAATACTATGATTATACCTTTGTGATAGATGAGAAAATAGGATCACAGAGAGCTTAAAATAACTGGTCCAAGATCACTCAAATGATGGAAGGTAGAGTAGAAATTCAACGGAGGCAGTCTACATCCATTAGATTGGGGTTTGTCTGTGTCTGCAATCCTCAATTTGGGTTGAGATGCCCGTGTAGGTGAAGAAGGCAATGGCACCCCACTCCAGTACTCTTGCCTGGAAAATCCCATGGACTGAGGAGCCTGATAGGTTACAGTCCTGGCGTCGCAAAGAGTCAGACACGACTGAGCGACTTCCCTTTCACTTTTCACTTTCATGCATTGGAGAAGGAAATGGCAACCCACTCCAGTGTTCATGCCTGGAGAATCCCAGGGATGGGGGAGCCTGGTGGGCTGCCATCTATGGGGTCGCACAGAGTTGGACATGACTGAAGCGACTTAGCAGCAGCAGCAGCGGCCTGTGTAGGCACATGGAAGACTGCCCTTATATGGCCTTGATTAGCAAGTGTATTCCCGTTTTTTTTTCCCCCTCACAAGAGCTTGCCCAAGGAAAAAGAGAGGAAAAAAACCCAATTATAAAGATGAATGAGATTCAGATTCCACTAACAGGAGGCAATAAGGAAACTTGGGCTCTGAAAGATGAAGTCATTTTCTACATACAATGGAATGCTCCAAATTATCAGAAGACTGAATATTAACTGTCTTTAAAAAATTTAGAAAAGAATAACACATCGCTGTTTCTTATTGGAAAGCAGTAAGAAAGTCTGGTAAAAAGATACACTGAGAAGTTACTCAGGTTTCTATGATGATTCTGAAATAACAACAAAAGAAGTTCCAATGGGACAGTGGCGTTCAGGGATACTTTTTCTGTGCAATCAGCCTTTCAAGAGACTTCATAACCATAAGAACCTCTGGGAATGAAATAGTAGGTATGACAATTTCTTAAGGGTAGAAAAACAACATTTTGATAAATTATAATGAAGACTTCTATGGGTTATAAATGGAATTAGCACAACTAAGAGTGCTTTAGACATTTTATTATGTTATTCCTCATGACCTTGCCAAAAAAGCTATATACCAGTAGACTAACGGAACACCTTAATTAAAAATAAATGATATTATACTTAACAAAGTTTTATCTGACAAATAAAGGCATCCAATGAGTGGTGTATTTTATCTAAGTGGTGTTCATTTTCATTCTGCTGAACAACCATGTACTCATCAAATGACAGTTGCTTGGACAAGTTATAGATAAAAGAATAAATACAACTTTGTGTATACAGATGATTTGATTTACTGGAATTTTTGTGTCATTTCAAAACAGCTAATGATACAATTCAGACAAAATTTACTCAGAAGTAATGTTATTAAACCAGAAAATCAAGTCCTCTCAGAAACAAAATAGAATCCTGAACTGAAATAAGGCATGATAATTTATTTCTTTAATGAACACATAAAGATGAAATTATGACTGGCTTAACTGATACAAAAGCATAAGGATCCTTAAAATGTTTCAACATCAGTTCACACATGATGGATCAAGATGCCTGGGGAAACTCCAATATAAGAGGTAATTTGGTCATGTAGGCACATCACATAGTAACTTAGTTTTCTCTTAAAGATGTTAGAAACAGTAATAATCTTTTGACAGTCCTCATTACATGACTATGTAAAATAAGAAGGATCATGCAGGAAAAGTACTATGCAAATTATAAAAACAGATTAAAAAAATCACTCTAGGTGCAAAAAAGAACAGGACTGTACCTTCAACTGGTAACAAATTCTATATGAACCCAGGGTATATAGTTCCTCTAGACTTACTTATATTCCAGTTTCTTTCTCTCCTGAGCATCCACCCCATAAAGGTCCCTATGCTTCATGATCTTCTCAACACAGACTTGTTTATCTATGTCTCTCAGTCTCTTCTGCTTCATCTCTTTGTCCTCTGGCCCCTCCCTACTTGTGGGCTTTGTCTTCTTCCTCCTTCTCTCTCATCAAAAGGAAATTAACAACCAAATAACTCTACAAAGTGGCTGAAAAACCATCTGAAAAAACACTCTGGAAAGATGATGAAGATTTTATGAGCAAAGCTAACATTGAAGCATTTCATCTGTTAGAAAGTAAAACTCTTAAAATCTGAAGTAAAATCAGGAATAGATTAAACCTCAAAGACTAGGTGAACTAAATCAACCCAATTTAAAGAACAAACATCTCTTCTCCCTATGTTAAAATGTCAAATTTCAGTTATGGTTTTTAATACTAAACTGTCTACTAGATTGAGACTTTTGTTTAATAAGTTATCATTTTACTATGAAAACTTCAGATTATTGAAATCACTCCAAGAAGCTAAATCTGAGATAGTTGCATATTGGAGTGTACAATAAACTGTTACTAACGGAAGTAATCAAGTATGACAATCCATAATAGTAGATTATGATTGGTAAAAATCCATATTTTCCAACTGTCAGAGACAGAGGAGAGAACTCAAAAGGTTTCATCCCTCCAACCTCCATTCCAGGTCAGAAAGGAAGTCTCAGAGGGAACATGTTCAAATTTTTATAGCAAACAGACACAAAAATAGCCAGCCTACCGTTCCTATAAGGTCAATGAATTTCTAGCTCTGTGTCCATTTAAGTCTTCCAAGCATGCCTTATCTGACATCATGTTCTTAACAATCTTCTAATTTAATTATCTGGTGAGACTAGTGTCACAAATTGTTCTGAGCAGTATTTATGCATCAGGCTGAGGACAGTGATCCTTCTAGGTTCTTATACCATGTTCATGCAAGGAGGGGAGAATCTCTGTATGATTTCCAAACAGTCCACTTTTGTTGAACGCTACCAATTTAACCAGTGAAAAGCCAAATTTAACGTTTAATGATGATTACACGATGATTGGATGTAATACATTGGTCATTGTAGCTACAGGTGGTGTGTGAATTTGATTAAATAGAATCTTGTAAATGAGTCTTATAAATGTACGCAAACCATCTGAGGACTCGATCTCTCACAAGGGTAATTTTTTCTAGATACAGAAACACACACATACACAGTCTATTTGAAAGTATATTAAATGAAGTTTCATATAACAAAGAATAAACTAATCACAAGGCAAGATGATTCGTGTGACTTTGCATTATCAGTTATGACAAAAAGCCTGAAATCTAATAAATACCTTAATTGCTGTCATAGCTAGCTCTTGATCTTGCCTTTTGGAAGGCACCTGGATTGTTGGCAGCCTGCAATTACTTATGTTAAAGCATAAAACTTCCGGTTGAAAATTATCTCCCTGTTTCTGAATCTGACTGTTTATAAAATAATAAAACAATTCCTATAATTTATCTGATGAATTTTCAACAAAACTCTGATCAGAGTAGAATATTATATAGTACAATTTAATTAAAAACAAAGCAAATTAAGCAAACATGAACATTTTCTCAGAAAATAAATAGTATTTAGATCATTAAGTTTGACTTCCTTGTTTGAAGGGAAAGAACTTCTTGTGCAAGAAATGTTTAGGGGGCAAATAGTGAAGTTTCTTCTTAACTCATTAATTTTTGACCCTAGAAGTAAGCATATTAAGTGGTTAATAGCTTCTCCAACTTGATTGACAACAAAGCTTTTATGGAAATACTATTGGATAGTATGTTAGTGACTTTGTATGTAATGTGGAGAAACGTTTTTAAAATTTTCATTCTATTTGCAAAATTCAACTATACCTGAGTTTGACTTTCAGTTACTCTGCTATTTAGCTTTATACCTTCAGGGATTTCCTCAGCATTATATAACTTTAAAGAGATTTCCAAAAAATGTTAGTAGTGATTTACTTTTATTGAGTGTTTACTCAAGTTGCTTCACTTATTTTATTATCTGATTTTGCTCCTAATAACTCTGAGATTACAGTCTGAATTTTACAGATTAGCAAAAAAGTGTTAATCACTAGTAGCGTCTGATTCTTTGCGATTCCATGGACTGTAGCCCACCAGGCTTTCTCTCCAGGCAAGAATACTGAACTGGGTAGCCATTACCTTCTTCAGGGGATCTTCCTGACCCAGGGATTGAACACAGTTCTGCACTGTAGGCAGATTCTTTACCCTCTGAGACACCAGGGAAGTCCAGCAGATTAGCAAACTAAGGTACAAATAAATATGCGAGACCATACAGCTAGTACATAGTAGCTCTTGGTTTGAATCCATGGAATGTTTTCAGAATCTAAGCTCTTGAAAGCTATTTTATACTGCTTTTGATATATATTGAAACATATTTTTAGTTGCAAAATCTTGTTTTTGCTAAGTCCCATTAGTTAATGGAACTAAGAATAAATTCAGAGGATTTGAGATATTGAATTGTCTTTAAATTTAAATAGAATACTACAAACTTACCTAGCTGGGGAGAGGAGGTGAATTTAAAATTTCACATTGAAAGTAAACGGAATTTATTTCAGTTAGGGTGCTTTCTCCTTCCCTTCTGCAGATTTAGGACAACACGGTCATCATTTTCATATCATCTGACTTTGGATTCAACAACAGGAGGGACATCTCCAGGTCCTTGTATAATTCTGACACATAACTACACTGTGTTTAAACCACAGTGATTTAAACAAATTAACAACTTCAAGTTTTTTAGTTTAGAGGTCAAAACCCAGTGATTATTATTTCAGAGCTGTTGGATCTTCATGGCATATGGATTCATTTGCACCATTTTTTTCTTAACGATATTAAGGTTAAGTCAGGGCAGCCAAGATATGACTACTATGCAGGAGGAAGCCTCTGGTTGATTCAGTAGGTGGCACTCTTTCCTTCTACCTATAAATCTTAAAACAAAGCCCTAATGTGATATGCGAAAAACTGACTCATTTGAAAAGACCCTGATGCTGGGAAAGATTGAAGGTGGGAGGAGAGGAGACGACAGAGGATAAGATGGTAGGATGGCATCACTGACTTAATGGACACGAGTTTGAATAAGCTCTGCGAGGTGGTGATGGACAGGGAAGCCTGACGTGCTACAGTCCATGGGGTCGCAAAGAGTCAGACACGACTGAACGACTGAACTGAATGTGATATTGGGGAAACTGCTATTGGTGCCCTTTTCCAGGAAAATATGTGAAATAGATGCCAGGGAGAACTGTTTAATACTCAGATTTTTTTTCCCTTTGAGAAATTATATTGCTAAATTCTAAAAAGTAGCACATTTACCAAACTGTTTGTAAGACCTATCCAAAGTTACCTGGCTCTCCACTTCTTTCTAGTTTATACCATTGTGGTCTCTCTCTCTCTGTCTTTATATATATAGATATATAGACATAGATATATATACATTTCACCTCTAAATATCAACTGCAGTTATTAAATCATATATGTTGAGAGCATGTTGGTAGAAAAAATTGATTTTAATGACATAAAATTTTAAAATGAGAATTTGACTCTTCTATTTCTGTCCTTTTTATTTCATGCACCCATAAATGGTCATTCCTTGCTTTTGAGTACACAAAAATAATATTTTTGATACTATCAATTACTTTTAATTAATAATCATTTAATTATTGTGTTCCTCATGCCAAGGCAGGTTTTCTTAAATTATATCAATAATTTATGACATCTTGCAGGTCAGTGGACTTGAAATATAACCTTGTTGTGGTCCTTTTACCAGCGCCATCAGTGTCACTTTGGAGCTTGTTATAAATGAAAATTTTGGACTATATCCAACCCTTTTTGAATTTCTAGGATTAGCGGCAGGAAACAGAATACACAATGCAGAATATACAATGAAGTGTCTCCATCCATTCAAATTTGGGAAGAGGGATGACATATATGTACAACTGTTCCAGAAACTGGGTTTTATAGTTTCTATTTTGAGTTGCAATGTATTACATATCTTAAAGTATACTTATTGGGAAATTATCTGCTAAAGTCTTATTAATGCTAATATGGAACATGACTTATTGTAGAATTAGTCTACAAAGTTATAATTAAATTGATAATGATGTACTTGCTATATAAAGAAATGTCACAAATAGCAGAAAACAAAAATATCAAACAATTCATAACAATATTAATAGAATAGTGGAAACAAAGCATACTTCTAAATTGCTGGAATTTTACTTGTGTTCAGAATGTTGCCAAAAGCTATGTGACACTCAAAGTTCTTATCAGAATACTGAATTACAGCCTTTACATTTCTGTTAGTCACATCATATTTGGAATAATCTCTAGCAGTATGTCAGTTTTAGTTCAAAAATACCAAATACTAGTTGAATTTAATACCACATTTATTAGGTTAATGTTAACTGCCCACTAGTTCTATTATGCAAAAGTGAAAGTCCATGGAATTATACATCACTTACTTACAAGAACTGAGGGGAGAACTTATAGGTTTTGCCTCAGTTTAGAGCACATTAAGAGAACTGTGCATTTTAAAATAGTATCTATCGGAGAAGATAAGATATGAATACTAAAACTAAAACCACCAGAACTATGTAATAAAGATGACAGAAAGGATGTCTCTATGCAGTGTATCAGTTCAGTTCAGTTTCTCAGTCATGTCCAACTCTTTGCGACCCCATGGACTGCAGCACGCCAGGCCTCCCTGTCCATCACCAACTCTTGGAGTTTACTAAAATTCATGTCCATTGAGTCGGTGATGCCATCCAACCATCTCATCCTCTGTCATCCCCTTTTCTTCCCACCTTCAATCTTTCCCAGCAACAGGATATTTTCCTGTGAGTCAGTTATTTGCACCAGGTGGCCAAACTATTGGAGTTGCAGCTTCAGCATCAGTCCTTCCAATGAATATTCAGGACTGATTTCCTTAAGGATGGACTGGTTGGATCTCCTTGCAGTCCAAGGGACTCTCTAGAGTCTTATCCAACACCACAGTTCAAAAGTATCAATACTACGGTGCTCAGCATTCTTTATAGTCCAACTCTCACATCCATTCGTGACTACTGGAAAAACCATAGCATTGACTTGATGGACCATTGTTGGCAAAGTCATGTCTCTGCTTTTCAATATGCTGTCTATGTTGGTCATAACTTTTCTTTCAAGGAGCAAGCATCTGTTAATTTCATGGCTGCAGTCACCATCTGCAGTGATTTTGGAGCCCCCCCAAATTAAGTCTGTCACTGTTTCCACTGTTTCCCCATCTATTTGCCATGAAGTGATGGGACCGGATTCCATGATCTTATTTTTCTGAATGTTGAGCTTTAAGCCAAAATTTTCACTCTCCTCTTTCACTTTCATCAAGAGGCTTTTAAGTTCTTTGCTTTCTGTCATAAGGGTTGTACCATCTGCATATCTGAAGTTACTGATATTTCTCCCAGCAATCTTGATTTCAGCTTGTGCTTCCTCCAGCCCAGCATTTCTCATGATGTACTCTGCATATAAGTTAAATAAGCAGGGTGACAATATACAGCCTTGACATATTTCTTTCCCTATTTGGAACTAGTCTGTTGTTCCATGCCCAGTTCTAACTGTTGCTTCCTGACCTGCATACAGATTTCTCAAGAGGCAGGTCAGCTGCTCTTGTGTTCCCATCTCTTTCAGAATTTTCCACAGTTTATTGTGATCCACATAGTCAAAGGCTTTGGCATAGTCAATAAAGTAGAAATAGATGTTTTTCTGGAACTCTCTTGCTTAGTTACATCATATTTGGAACTTAGATTACAAAATTTTGAATATATAAAGGGATTTGTCACCATCTCTTCTTAGTGGAACTAAGTCTTAGTTTAGGGAAACCACAAGTTTTATGCTTCTTAACCAAAAGAGTATTTTTGCTTTCTTATATAAAGTAAGGGTTGGGGCAGTAAAAACAACAACAACAAAAACAAGCAAACAAAAACCCCTCTTCAATTACATGACAGTGCTTCCGGGTGGCTTGTGACTGGTGCACAGAGATCATATTCACTTTCTCACCTCCCTTCAAGAAATATCGGTAGCAGGTATTGTTCTCCATCTATTCTCCTACTTGCCTCTTCTCTGTTCCCATTGTAATCATTCAGTTGCCCCAAGAGGTAAAATTAAGCTTTAGTTGGCTTACTCATTGGCTGCTCTAAGTAAGATCTCTTGGGTCGCTGCTAACATCACAGAACTTATAATTTCCTATTTTTCCTTAGTGTTTGAACCCACTCCCTATCCTTGGCATGTACAATTTCTGGGATAACTTCCTTCAACATAATATCATGCTTTTTTTTGTTTGTTTGTTTTAAATTTAAAAGTTGGATTGCAAAAGCAATAGATTGACTGATCCAGAAACTTTAACTTGATATTTATCCAGTATCAAGCTATTGTGTCTTATGGTGGAGAGTGAAGAAGCATACACTTTATCTCTGCAATAGATCAGAATATTTCCCAAAACACACTAATTTACTTAAATGTACTACAAAATTTTGGCAAAACTTGACAAAACCTTTGATTATCTTTTCACCTAGTGATTCAATAAACCATTCTCAGAACTCCAACTATAGTCTCTGGTGAAATACCTAATGATATGAATAGATATACAGGAGCACACATTTCTCTTGGATGTACTTACAGCTATGAATGAAATTGCTGAGAGAAGTGTGAATATTCAACATCAGAATTTAAAGTCAATTTTTCCTAAAATGTACTTTTACTAACTTACCCTCCCTCCAGAAATAATTGCTATTGATCGATATGTTTTCTATTCCATCACTACCAATAGTGAGTGTAAAGTGATGTCTTATTCTGTAGTTAATTTGTATTTTCATGATTATGAATGAGGTTAGACTTGCTTTCATATGTTCACCCCATACTCAGGTTTATCCCTCTCTATGTCTTCAGCTTCTGATAGTAGCCTTTGCCTATTTTTCTGTTGAGTTGTATTTTCATCCCTGAGCTGTAATTCCTAACACATCCTAGATACCAATCCTTTGTTGCTTAAATGTGTTGTAAATATCTTCCCATAGGTTTTGAATTTATGGTATTTTTTTGATGAACAGAGTTCTTTTAATGAAGTAAATGTTTTCAAGTTTATCTTTAATATTTATTTCTATTTTGGTCACTTTTTTAGAATTTATTTTTTTATTGAAGGATAATTGCTTTACAGAATTTGTTGTTTTCTGTCAAACCTCAGTATGGGTCAGCCATAGGTATACATATATCCACTCCCTTTTCAACCTCTATCCCATATCCCTCTCCATCCCACCCCTCTAGGTTGATACAGAGCCCCTGTTTGAATTTCCTGAGCCATACAGCAAATTCCTGTTGGCTATCATTTTACATATGGTAAGGTAAGTTTCCATGTTACTCTTTCCATACATCTCACCCTCTCCTCCCCTTGCCCCATGTCCATAAGTCTATTCTCTATGTCTGTTTCTCCACTGCTGCCCTGGAAATAAGTTCTTCAGTACCATTCTTCTAGATTCAGTATATATGTGTTAGAATATGGTATTTATCTTTCTCTTTCTGACTCATTTCACTTTGTATAATAGGCTCTAGGTTCATCCACCTCAGCAGAACTGACTCAAATGCATTCCTTTTTATGGCTGAGTGATATTCCATTGTTTATATGTACTGCAACTTCTTTATCCATTCATCTGTTGATGGACATCTAGGTTGCTTCCATGTTCTAGCTATTGTAAATAGTGCTGCAGTGAACAATGGGATACATGTGTCTTTTTCAATTTTGGTTTCCTCAGAGTACATGCCTAGGAGTGGGATTGCCAGGTCATATGGTAGTTTTATTTCTAGTTTTTTAAGGAATCTCCATACCATCTTCCACAGTAGCTGTATCAATTTACATTTCCACAAACAGTGCCACTTTATTTTTAAATCAAAGGATAATTGCTTTACAGAGTATTTTTCTTTTTGTAGCATTCAGTAAGTATTTCCTAGCCAAAAGTCATTTTCTTCTCTTTTTCCTGAACATTTTGTAGTTGGCCTTTTATGTCTAAACCATGTAAGTTATCTGAAATTGATTTTATGTACATTTGAGGTAGGAATCTAATATCTTTCTTCTGCACATATCTTTTTTTTTCCCCCTCAGTACCAATTTCCCTTTTAATTTGCAATACCATCCCTGTCTTTTTGTCAAGTTTCCAGATATAGCATTGCTTTAACTCTGTAATTTTTTTTTTTTTGAAATCGTAGACATGAGGTCGCCCGCCGGAGCTGCCCAGGAGCCGCGGCTCGGAACATAGTGCCTGCACCTATTCGCCTCAAGGCAGCCGAGAGCAGACCCAACTGCAAATGCTCCGCGAGTCACCGTAACGCTCGCGAGACGCGGGAACGAGAGCAGGCGCCCCAGGCGAGCCGAGACAGCCGTTTTAACTCTGTAATTTTTATCTTCTCAGGTGGTCAATCTGTGTTTTCCTGCAAGGAAG
Source organism: Bos indicus x Bos taurus (assembly GCF_003369695.1). Classification (NCBI taxonomy): domain Eukaryota; kingdom Metazoa; phylum Chordata; class Mammalia; order Artiodactyla; family Bovidae; genus Bos; species Bos indicus x Bos taurus. The sequence goes on along the minus strand of NC_040097.1, from coordinate 36,426,343 downwards.
CTTATAATGTCTTGGTTTGATTGGCAGGTCTCTTTTCTTCAAAATTACCTGGGCTATTTTTGTCCCTTTATAATTTTATATAAATGTACCATTTCATGAAAAAATTATTGTCATTTTAACTGGTATTTTCTTGATCTATGGTTTAATTTAGGCATATTGAATGTTAAGATCAGTGAAGATGTTATATCACAATTTTTATTGGTTTTCTTTAAAGTCTTTAAGAAAACATTTTATGATTTTCTCCTCACATTTTCTGGTAATTAAAAACAATTAGTAACCTGGGTGTATTTTGTTATTGTTATTGCCACTAAAATTAACATTTTTATTTTAATAACATTTCTCTTTTTTTTGGAATATGTTCACTATGTTTCTCATATCATGTATTTGATAATTCAATATCTGGAGTGTGAGTAGGTATAACTTTGGTTTACTCTTTCAGTTGATTATTGCTAGTGTGGCTATTGAATCTAATTTTTAATTTTTTTGAAACTGTGAGTTCACATTCAGTGGGACTTTAAGTTTGAGGAATGTTTCATGGTTGGATTTAAAGTGCTTTGCTTCAGAGTTGTGACCAAAATGGTAGAGTAGGAAGGACCTGAGCTCATCTTCTACCATGCTCCCACCAACATTACAGCTATTTACAGAGCAACTATCCATGGGAATGGTCTGAAGACTTGCAAGAAAGATTTTCCACAACTAAAGACATCAGAAGGAATCTCAAAAAAGTTGATAGGGTGGTCAGAGGGTTGGCATAATTAAGACCCACACCCCAGGCAGGTGACCAACAAGCAAATAAGAGGATAATGACAATTCAGGTTCTCACCAAGCAGGGAGGGGTTCGAGTCTGTATTGGGCTCCCCAAACCCAGGCTCCTGCACCAGGAACAGAAGATGCAGAACGTCTGGCTTTGAATGCTAGCAGGGTTTCCTGGAGGCCTGTAGGAAATAGGGACTCTACTCTTAAAGGATGCATGCAAAATCTCATATGCTCCTAGTCTCAGTGCAGGGTACAGTATTTGAAAGTGTCCTGATTCAGACCCACCACTTGATAATCTTAGAGAGCCTCTGGAAGCAGAAATGGAAAACTGGGAATAGCTCTGGGGATATAAACACTAGCAGCAGTCATTTTTTGTAGCTCATTCTATCATGAGATATGGTGCCGGCAAGCATGATACATATACATATATGTATGTGTATAACAAATTCACTTTGCTGTATGCCTGAAACTAGCACAACAACATTGTAAATCGACTAAACTCCAATAGAAACTAAAAGAAAAAAAAATCTATGGGACACAACAACTGTTCTAAGATGGAAGTTTAAAGTGTTACAACCTACTTTGGGGAATAAGAAAAATCTCAAACTATGTAACCTTACATCTAAGAAACTAGAAAAAAAGAAACAAATCAAGCCCAAAGCTACTAAAAGCAAGGAAATAATAAATATCAGAGTGGAAAAACAATAAAAAGAGACTAAAAAGCAATAGAAAAGATCAATGAAACTAAGTGCTGATTCTTTGAAGGTATAAGGAAAATTAATAGATCTCTAGTGAGATTCAGCAAAAGAAAGGAGAGAGGGCTCCAATAAAGTCAGAAATAAAAGAGGAAAAGTTACAACTGAACTATCAAAATATAAAAGGTCATAAGATAATTACATACCCATAAAATGGACAACCTAGAAAAAAGGAAAAAAAATTTCCATGAAACTAAGGTCTCCAAAATTTGAATCAGGAAGAAGCACAAAATATAAATTGACTGATTATTAGTAATGAAATTAAACAGTGATAAAAAAATCTCCAGGTTAAAAATGTCCAGGTGGTTTGACCAGAGAATTCTAACAAACACTTAACAAAATAAAGAGTAAAACCTATTTTACTGTAGAATTTAAAAACAAAATCATGCAAACAAATAAAACAGGCACAGATTCATAGATATTTAAAGACCTAAAACATGATGCTGTCAAAGAGCTGCACTCAATATGTCAACAAATCTGGAAAACTCAGCAGTGGCCACAGAACTGGAAAAGGTGTTTTCATTCCAATTTCAAAGAAAGACAATGCCAAAGAATGTTCAAATTACCATACAATTGAGCTCATTTCACATGCTACCAAGGTAATACTCAAAATCCTTCAAGTTACTCATCAACAGTATGTGAATGAAGAACGTTCAGATGTACAAGGTGAATTTAGAAAAAGCAGAGGAACCAGAGACCAAATTCACAACATCCATAAGATCATAGAAAAAACATGAGAATTCCAAAAAAAAAAAAAGAAAATCTATCTGCTTTGTTGACTATGCTAAAACCATTTAGTGTGTAGATCATAACAAACTGTGAAAAATTCTTGAAGAGATGAGAATACCAGACCACCTTACCTGCCTCCTGAGATCCTGTATGCAGGACAAGGAGCAAAAGTTGGAACCAGACATGGACAATGGACTGATTCAAAATTAGGAAAGGAGTACATCGAGTCTGTATATTGACAAACTGTTTATGTAACTTATACGCAGAGTACATCATATGAAATGCTGAGCTGGATGACTCATAAGCTGGAGTCAAAACTGCCAGGAGAAATATCAACAACCTCAGATATGCAGATTAAACCACCCTTAGGTCAGAAAACAAAGAAGAACTAAAGAGCCTCTTGATGAAAGTGAAAGAGGAGAGTGAAAAAGTTAGCTGAAAGCTCAACATTCAGAAAAATAAGATCATGGCATCTGGTCCCATCACCTCATGGCAAATAGATGGGGAAACAGTGGAAACAGTGACAGGCTTTATTTTGGGGGCTCCAAAATCATTGCAGATGGTGACTGTAGCCATGAAATTAAAAGACGCTTACTCCTTGGAAGAAAACTTATGACCAACCTAGACAGCATATTAAAAAGCAGAGACCAACTTAGACAGCATATTAAAAAACAGAGACATTACTTTGCCAACAAAGGTCCATCTAGTCAAGGCTATGGTTTTTCCAGTAGTCATGTATGGATGTGAGAGTTGGACTATGAAGAAAGCTGAGCACCAAAGAATTGATGCTTTTGAACTGTGGTGTTGGAGAAGACTGTTGAGAGTCCCTTGGACTGCAAGGAGATCTAACCAGTCCATCCTAAAGGAAATCAGTCCTGAATATTTATTGGAAGGAGTGATGCTGAAGCTGAAATTCCAATACTTTGGTCACCTGATGCGAAGAACTGACTCATTGGAAAAGACCCTGATGCTGGGAAAAATTGAGGGCAGGAGGAGAAGGGGATGACAGAGGATAAGATGGTTGGATTGCATCACCGACTTAATGGACATGAGTTTGGGTAAACTCTGGGAGTTTGTGATGGACAGGGAGGGCTAGCGTGCTGCAATTCATGGGGTCGTAAAGAGTTGGACATGACTGAGCGACTGAACTGAACTACTCTAAAGGCAGAAAGTGAAGAAAAACCAAAGAACCTCTTGATGAGGGTGAAAGAGGAGAGTGACACAGTTGGCTTAAAATTCAACATTCAAAAAACTAAGATCATGGCATCCAGTCCCATCAGTTCAGTTCAGTTCAGTCGCTCAGTCATATCCGACTTTTTGCAACCCCATGAATCGCAGCACGCCAGACCTCCCTGTCCATCAACAACTCCCGGAGTTCACTCAGACTCACATCCATCGAGTCAGTGATGCCATCCAGCCATCTCATCCTCTGTCGTCCCCTTCTCCTCTTGCCCCCAATCCCTCCCAGCATCAGAGTCTTCCAATGAGTCAACTCTTCGCATGAGGTGGCCAAAGTACTGGAGTTTCAGCTTTAGCATCATTCCTTCCAAAGAAATCCCAGGGCTGATCTCCTTCAGAATGGACTGGTTGGATCTCCTTGCAGTCCAAGGGATTCTCAAGAGTCTTCTCCAACACCACAGTTCAAAAGCATCAATTCTTCGGTGCTCAGCTTTCTTCACAGTCCAACTCTCACAACCATACATGACCACAGGAAAAACCATAGCCTTGACTAGATGAACCTTTGTTGGCAAAGTAATGTCTCTGCTTTTGAATATGCTATCTAGGTTGGTCATAACTTTCCTTCCAATGAGTAAGTGTCTTTTAATTTCATGGCTGCAGTCACCATCTGCAGTGATTTTGGAGCACAGAAAAATAAAGTCTGACACTGTTTCCACTGTTTCCCCATTTATTTCCCATGAAGTGGTGGGACTGGATGCCATGATCTTCGTTTTCTGAATGTTGAGCTTTAAGCCAACTTTTTCACTCTCCACTTTGACTTTCATCAAGAGGTTTTTTAGGTCCTCTTCACTTTCTGCCATAAGGGTGGTGTCATCTGCATATCTGAGGTTATTGATATTTCTCCTGGCAATCTTGATTCTAGCTTGTGCTTCTTCCAGTCCAGCGTTTCTCATGATGTACTCTGCATATAAGTTAAATAAGCAGGGTGACAATATACAGCCTTGACATACTCCTTTTCCTATTTGGAACCAGTCTGTTGTTCCATGTCCAGTTCTAACTGTTGCTTCCTGACCTGCATACAAATTTCTCAAGAGGCAGATCAGGTGGTCTGGTATTCCCATCTCTTTCAGAATTTTCCACAGTTTATTGTGAGCCACACAGTCAAAGGCTTTGGCATAGTCAATAAAACAGAAATAGATGTTTTTCTGGAACTCTCTTGCTTTTTCCATGATCCAGTGGATGTTGGCAATTTGATCTCTGGTTCCTCTGCCTTTTCTAAAACCAGCTTGAACATCAGGAAGTTCACGGTTCACATATTGCTAAAGCAGAGATGGGGGAAAAATGGAAACAGTGACAGACTTTATTTTCTTGAGCTCCAAAATCACTGCAGATGGTGACTGCAGCCATGAAATTAAAATATGCTTCTCCTTGGAAGAAAAGCTATGGCAAACCTAGACAGCATACTAAAAAGCAGAGACATCCGTTTGCTGACAAAGGTCCATCTAGTGAAAGCTATGGTTTTTCCAGTAGTCAAATATGGATATGAGAGTTGGACTAGAAAAAATGCTGAATGCCAAAGAATTGATGCTTTTGAATTGTGCTGCTGGAGGACACTCTTGAGATTCCCTTGGACATCAAGGATATCAAGCCAGTCAATCCTAAAGGAAATCAACCCTGAATATTCATTAGAAAAACTGATGCTGAAGCTGAAGCTTCAGTACTCTGCCCACCTGATGCCAAGAGCCGAATCATTGGAAAAGCCCGTGATGCTGGGAAAGATTGAGGGCAGGAGGCAAAGGAAATGACAGAAGATGAGATGGTTGGATGGTATCACCGACTCAGTGGACCTGAGTCTGAGCAAACTCCAGGAGATAGTAAGGACAGGGATGCCTGATGTGCTGCAGTTCATGGATCTCAATGAGTCGAACAAGACTTAGCTACTGAACAACAACAACATAGATACCGAGAACCACCTGATGGCTGCTGGAGGGGAGGAAGTTAGCAGGAGGAAGGAGATAAGTGGGAGAAATAAAGAGGAACAAGCTTGCAGTTACAAAATAAATAATAGTCAATAGTATTGTAATAACTCTATATGGTGATGGATGGTAACTAGATATATCATGGTGAACATTCTGTAATATATAAAAATATTGAGTCACTGTGTTATATACCTGAAACTAATATATTGTTGCAAGTCCATTATGCTTCAATATAATTAAAGTGCATTATTCCTTTATGCAAGTTGCCTATGCTTCTCAGATGTCTCAGCAGTAAAGAATCTGCCCTGCCATTGCAGGAGACCCAGAAGACTCAGGTTTGATCCCTGGGTAGGAAGATACCCTGGAGTAGGAAAATGGCAACTCACTACAGTATTCTTGCTTGGAAAATCCCACGGACAGAGGAGCCCTGGTGGCAGTCCACAGGGTTGCAAAAGAGTGCAACAAGACTAAGAGACTGGTCACCAACAACCTGTAACCACCTTCATCTGCATTTACTGCTCAGAAGTTTTCAGACTATAAAGGGTGATATTAATTCTGGCCCTAACACATATCAGGAGCTTCCCTGCTGGCCCAGACAGTAAACAATCTGCCTGCAATGCACAAGACCCAGGTTCGATCCCTGGGTTGGGAAGATCCTCTGGAGAAGGGAATGGCAACTCATTTCAATATTCTTGCCTGGAGAATCACATGGACAGAGGAGCCTGGCAGGTTACAGCCCATGGTGTCGCAAAGAGCTGGGCACAGCTGAGTGACTAGCACACCTTCCAGTAAGGTCGGAGATTTCTAATTTTTAACATGTTGCCAGTGGATGCTGATGTTGTTTTGTGGATCATATTTTGAGTAGCAAATCTCTGGACCACAGGAGATTAGCATTTGTTACTAGCAAAGCTGCACCCTCCAACCCCACCACCCCCCACTAACTCCATTCTTGTCAGTCTCTGCTGATTTGCACTTTTGTGTTTTTTGAGCAGTAGGAGCTTTTCCTTACTTTCTTGCCATCTCATCAATGCACTTAAAAAAATGTTTAAGAATCTTTTAAAATTGAGCAAATTTAGGTATTTTCTACTAAGAAGGTTTTCTAAGGAATGAAGTTCTAAGAAATACTTATTATTTTAGACCTTATGTCTAGCTCTATGTGTGCAGAATTTGAATTTATGTATTTGTTTAGATTTAGACCTAATCCATGGACAGAGGAGCTTGGTAGCTGCAGCCCATGGGGTTACTAAGAGTCGGGCACGACTGAACGGCTTCATTTTCACTTTTCACTTTCATGCATTGGAGAAGGAAATGGCAAACCACTCCAGTGTTCTTGCCTGGAGAATCCCAGGGGCGGGGAAGTCTGGTGGGCTACCGTCTCTAGGGTCCCACAGAGTCGGACACGACTGAAGCAACTTAGCAGCAGCAGCAGCAGACCTTTGGATGGACTTGCTATAAAAGATATGTTCAGTTCACTTCAGTTCAGTCACTCAGTCATATCCAGCTCTTTGCAACCCCATGGACTGCAGCACACCAGGCTTCCCTGTCTATCACCAACTTCCAGAGCTTGCTCAAACTCATGTCCATTGAGTTGAGTCAGTGATGTCATCCAACCATCTCATCCTCTGTTGTCCCCTTCTCCTGCTCTCAATCTTTCCCAGCATCAGGGTCTTTTCCAATGAGTCAGTTCTTTGCATCAGGTAGCCAAAGTATTGGAGTTTCAGCTTCAGCATCAGTCCTTCCAATGAATATTCAGGATTGATCTCCTTTATGATGGACTTGTTGGATCTCCTTGCAGTCCAAGGGACTCTCAAGAGTCTTCTCCAACACCACAGTTCAAAAGCACCAATTATTTGCTGCTCAGCTTTCCTTATCTTACAGTCCAACTCTCATATTCATGCATAACTACTGGAAAAACCATAGCTTTGACTAGATGGATCTTTCTCAGCAAAATAATGTCTCTGCTTTTTAATATGCTATCTAGGTTGGTCTTAGCTTTTCTTCCAAGGAGCAGGCATCTTTTAAAAGATGGGTAGTATTTTCATATTACCTCTCTAGTGTCAGGGGAAATTAATATTTTCTTTTTTCAGTTCTGTCTATTGTTTACAAAGCAAAGTCTGAAAAATAGCAGGCAGTAAAAATTCACATTAGAGTTGTTTAAGATAGTACAACTTGGAATTGGAAGCATAAGGATTCCAAGTAGGTTCTGCTACATTAAAATTATGTGACTTTAGGAAAAAGACTTTTCTAAGTTTTAGTTTCTTTATCTGTAAAATAGGCTTCAAGGAGTTCTTAAGAGCGTTGTTGTGAAAATTTAGTGATAGAGTGAGGCTCTATCATTATAAATGTTTAAACATTTGTCCTTTTAAGACACATAGGAATGTTTAGGGTAAACACACTATTGTGATTATGTTAAAGAATGATTAGACTTTCCATTTAAAAGACAAAAATAACACACCAAATTATAATATGAATAATGATTTCAAAAGTGCCCATTATGTTCACATTTTAGACCTGTGTTGTCCAATATAGTAGTCACTAGCCACATGTGGCCATTTAAATTATTTAAAATCACATGTAATTAAAAATTTGGTTCCTCTTGTACACAAGCCACATGTCAATTGTTCAGTAGCCATATATGGGCAGTGGTTATCACATTGACTAGGACAGATAAAGAATATTTCCGTCATTGCTTTAGACTATATAAATGAAAATTATTGTCAATAAGTGTGGGACAAAAATATTGTATTCTATTTAAAGATATTGTAATTACTGGTTTTTTCTTGAAATGACTGATTTTTGTTGCTATTGTTGTTATTTGTCTTTAAATGAATGCAGAGATACAGTTTATGAAAAGAAAGCTTAAGACTGAGAGTCTAAAAAAAAAGTATAGTCATTCTTTCAGAAGTGAAACTCAGTTTCTATACTGTCATCTAATTTCACTTAGGTTATTCTTTTTTCTTAATGAGAAATGGTGGCTTCAGGGGAGCTACAAATTTGTGTCACTTGGTTACTGGACCAAGGAGCGGCAAACATTTATAACACAATGTAAACAGGCTTAGAGCAAGATACTTAACTGGAAAGTCAGCATATGACAAAAAAAGGTAACTTAAAACCCAATAGTGGGGAAATTTCCAAAGCCTGCAATTCAGCTTGAGGTGGCAGGAACAAAGAAAGGAGAAGTCCTGGTTGTGTTTTTTGCAAAATAGATAATAAATCAAATTTAGGGCATTGTTATCAATTTGACCTGACCTAGAGGAAGTATTGGATTGGTCATTATGGAATTCCTTAAGGAAAAGAAAATAGATTTGGAAAATATACCATTTAGCAAATACCATGAAGGTGACTATTTCAGAGATTTAGTATGTTGAGGAGAAAGGCTAGGAAAGGGATCTTATTCTCAGAGGAAAGGAGTACACTTCATGATGATTTAATTAAGTGGTTAAAATGGGAAAAGGGCTAGATTAATGAAATTGATCCTTAGATCATATTCACACTGGGACAAAACATAGATGCTGAAAATGAGGAAAAGATACATTATAGTCTATTAAAGAAAATATTGGAGAGTAACTCAATTTGGACACAGTGAAGTTTATAAGATAACATCTATGGAACTGTTCCAACTGCCCTGTGTAATCATCACAACTATTTGATCGGAAACAATATCAGTAATGTATTCAAATAATCCTGAGCCACCTACTGCAAACAGATGCATTCCCCAGCTTACTTTAATTCATATTTCCTCCAAAGATTAGTGATCAAATGATGTAATTTGCAATAGCATAAGAACTGGAATTTATTATTTCAGGATATCTAGCTATATTCAAATATTCATTAATTTAGAGACAATGAAACAAGCGACAACAGGATATCCTGTGTGTGCTGACTTATTTTTAATTTCAGATTAATTAGTGGTAGATTCCACTAATTAATTGCAAATTGCAATTAATGCCAAAACTAATTGCAAATGACCTAATTGAAAACTGAACACCGCATTTCTGGAACACAGTTGGTACTCAATAAATACGTGTTGCAAGCACCCCCACTTCTGGATGAATACTTTCACTCCATATATCATGGGAAGCGCCGCAGAGAATAAAGAGAAAGCCCAAATATGCTTCAACAAAGTCTTCATTTCAAGAAAGTTAGCTAACAAGCTACAGAGCTAACAGAGTTCTTCACAAATTTTTAAGCATACATACAGCTTAAAGGAAAATGAATTTACACTGTGAAATTCTAATTCATGAGAAGAATTGAGTTTGCAACCATGGTAGTTCTTCTTAAAACTATCCTAGTTTTAAAACATTCTTTATGTTGGGATTGGTGCTAGGTCTTGTTCATCTTTATGACTTTTCTTTCCTTCTTCTCATATTATTATTGCATGTTTGTTACATATAGTAAGTGCTTATAATATACACTTGTTTAATTGAAAAAATGATATTAAAAGTGCTCCTGAAAAGTCACCGTACAGCAAACCTGCTTTTTTGACAATGCTAATCCATTTTAAGCATGTAAATAAAATATTGAATAATCTTTGTGTGTCTCTAAAAAGGAAACTGCTGCTGCTGCTGCTAAGTCGCTTCAGTCGTGTCCGACTCTGTGTGACCCCATAGACGGCAGCCCACCAGGCTCCCCCGTCCCTGGGATTCTCCAGGCAAGAATACTGGAGTGGGTTGCCATTTCCTTCTCCAATGCATGAATGTGAAAAGTGAAAGTGAAGTCACTCAGTCGTGTCCTGCTCTTCTCGACCCCATGGACTGCAGCCTTCCAGGCTCCTCCGTCCATGGGATTTGCCAGGCAAGAGTACTGGAGTGGGTTGCCATTGCCTTCTCCAAAAAGGAAAACTATTGATACTTAAATGTAATTATGCACAAGCTTCCCTTGACAAACAAAATTATTTTCCAGTGACTAAGTTAAATCAGAAGACCTTATGGAAAAAAAAAATAGCTCAACCCAGAGCACTTGTCAAGGCTCCTAACATGCTTGTTCTACTTTGTATACTTACATCTACTTTCATAGACTATTTGAAACAGCAGTTGTGAAAGACACTCTGCCAATTTTAATCAGTAATGCACAAAGTGAAAATTTTCATTCTAGAAGGGGCCCCAGGTTTTGAGAAATTGTCTCATCTCTCAGCTTGATTCAAAATGCAGATATTTAGGTTAATTCACTTTAGTCCATGGGAAATTTTTAACAAAGACTGTCTGTGTTATGATTTGCAACAAATATTTATTACTGCTCTCAGTAATCCTGTCAAATCAAGAAAATGAAATGGATTTCATTTTATGTGTCATTTTGCTCATTAGTAAGCATATTATTTGTATAAATGCAAAGATAAAGTGCTTTAAAATTCCACTTTATATAAGAGCAGTATCATCTTCATGCTATTGAAAATTTTTTTGCACTTGAAGAAGAGGAAATTCTATCACTTAACATTCTGATTTTGAAACAAATGAAATAAGTACCCTTTTAATATTCTGACACATCTTAGAAAGAAATATTCAATAAGATTTACAGTCATTTTCTCACCAGTAGTATGATCTTGGTGGTTTATATTTATATATTTGCTCATATGTATTTATAATATTAAAGATCATTTTTTCATGAGGACTTACATGATCAAACTTTAAAGGTATTTTATAATTTCATCAAAATGTTATTTTTCACATGCTCTAAAACTTGTTCTCTACCAAGATGATGACAACAAAAAAGGTTCAAACCATTTCAAGTTACTGTGGAGATTTCTGTGGGAAAAGTATTGTTATAAGAAAATGTATAAGGTGAGTAGAAGAGGAAAGTGTGCTGTGTGAAGGGTTTTTTGTATATAAATGATCTGAAATCTGATCTGGAAAGAGAAGGCAAATAGGCCAATTGAGCTGCAAGAAGTATTTTAATGGAGTATCCGAGGCTATCACAATGGTGCACGGCTGTGACTTTCCAGTCTATTTTGATTATGGACCTATACATCTGAACTTCACACACTAACAAAGCACGTAATGGATCTTCCAATTCTCTTATTTCAGCCATTTGTGTGTGGCTGGTGAGGAATAGAAATGCTGGAGCTGATAAGGTGAACAAAAAATATTAGGCGACAGTTGCATATTCAAATAGCACATGGGTGGTAAAGAAATACCTTATATTCTGGGAATAGGGCATAAGAACTGAGAGGACCAAGTGAGGAAATAAGGGATGTTTTAAAATTTGGTGAATTGCTCATAAAGTACCAATCAGTTTTAATAATACATTGAAAAAATATTTAAGTTGCCATTTTTTGGTGATTTTCCAATATTCCTAAGTGCCTTTCAAATGCTTTCTTCTCAGTTTTCCAATTGTCTACATACTGTATGTGAGGAACTATTGTGAAATCAATTTTAAAAAGGCTGTAAAACTTATCCCACAGTTCAAAAACATCTCCTCAAAAATTATTAAAAACTTTAAAATGCATCTATTGTGATGATTTAAGGGAGGAAACAAACATAAAGTCTTGACTCCGATAAAGTAAAATATGCAAGGTGGCTAAATGGTAACTTTGAGCTTTAGGAAACAGTTCAAATATCTTTATTTTGACACAAGAAAACTAGGAAGTTGTATTTTGGATATTTATGTAAGGTCCTCCCCACCCACAGAGTAAAAATGAACTGGAATTTTACATTGGTAGATGCCAGGGGCCAGGGGTGGGGTGGGCGTGGAGATTTAGGGTTTAGTGGGGACATAGTTTCAGTTCAAAAGTGAAAAACTGGGGAGATGGGTGATGTGTTTGTGGAGAGGAAGGCACCTTCTGCCTCCACCCCAGGAGATGACAGCACTGAGGTGAGCCCTGGAGCAGCTGGGATAGCCCACCCAGCCCTCAGGCTTCCCTGACTCTGCATTCCTCCTGGCTAGGAAAATAGTTCCTAGCTAGAAAAGTCCAGCTTTGCTGGGGATTTTGCCTGGAAAGTCTCCATCCTTCAGGCACCACCCAAGTCTGTACTTCATGTCACTGAACTATACAGTTAAATAAGGTTAAAATAGTGTGTTTTATTTTGTGTGACTTTTACCACAATAAAGAAACATTAAAAAAAAAAAAAAAGTGAACTGGAACTTCACTCACTGAGTAGCTCACAGCGTTCTGTGTCCTGGGTCGGTCTCATGAACAAGAGCACTTCCTACTAGGGCTGCATGATGCTCCCATATTCAAAGCACTTACAGTAAATGCTTTGTTCTGAGACAAACTGAGACAGAACTTCTTACTATGGAGAGACTATTCTACCCCTGACATGGTGCCAGAAAGTTCCACATATGGACCACTGGCTGCTGGAAAGAATTCTGCGTTCATCAGAGACATAGGAAGTTTATCATCATAATCTAATCTTGTGTCCTATGCTACTCTTCAATAATGCCAGAACAAAAAGGTCAAAATGTAACACCATAAAGCCAGAAATCCATGAGTTTTCCTTTCCAACACTGACACAAAGGTGTTTCCACACATGGCGTGGTCCAGCAATATCACCTGGTTGATTGACATGGTTTTTCATTTTTTAACTTGCTTTTGCACTGGGCCATTTATTGATTGTACCTGCATGCTTCCACCCTACTGTCAGGCCTTCCAAGTCTTTCAGAAACCCAATAGAATCAGAATTTATTTTTCTGGGCTCCAAAATCACTGCAGATGGTGACTGCAGCCATGAAATTAAAAGACACTTGCTCCTTGAAGGAAAGTTATGACCAACCTAGATAGCATATTCAAAAGCAGAGACATTACTTTGCCAACAAAGGTTTGTCTAGTCAAGGCTATGGTTTTTCCTGTGGTCATGTATGGATGTGAGAGTTGGACTGTGAAGAAAGCTGAGCGCCAAAGAATTGATGCTTTTGAACTGTGGTGTTGGAGAAGACTCTTGAGAGTCCCTTGGACTGCAAGGAGATCCAACTAGTCCATTCTAAAGGAGATCAGCCCTGGGATTTCTTTAGAAGGAATGATGCTAAAGCTGAAACTCCAGTACTTTGGCCACCTCATGCGAAGAGTTGACTCATTGGAAAAGACTCTGACGCTGGGAGGGATTGGGGGCAAGAGGAGAAGGGGACGACAGAGGATGAGATGGCTGGATGGCATCACTGACTTGATGGACATGAGTCTGAGTGAACTCCGGGAGTTGTTGATGGACAGGGAGGCCTGGCCTGCTGTGATTCATGGGGTCGCAAAGAGTCGGGCACAATTAAGTGACTGATCTGATCTGATCTGATAGAATCAGAATGAATGCTCTTTCCAGACACAATCTGCCTTCTTCTCAGTTTTTTTAAACAGAGTTGGCATGTGACTTAGCAAATTCAACATGAATCATTTCAACTATTTCTGAATGATCACTGATACACATTATGAATCCGAATCATTCCTGATGCTCCTTACAAGGCACGTGTTCCAAGCCAGTCATTTACTCAGCAGTGTGTGTCTATGCTCACTAAATCACTTTCGTCATGCCCAACTCTTTGAGACCGTATAGACTATAGCCCAGCCAGGCTCCTCTGTTCGTGGGATTCTCTAGGCAAGAATGCTGGAGTGGGTTGCCAAGCCGTCCTCCAGAGAATCTTCCCAATCCAGTAATGGAACCTACGTTTCCGGCATTGCTGATGGATTCTTTACCCACTGAGCCACCGGGAAGCCCATGTGTGTGTGCATGTGTGCGTGTGTGTGTTATATACGTATAATTTTATTTCTATATTTTGGCCATACCACACAGCTTTCGGGATTTTGGTTTCTAGACTAGGGATTGAACCCATGACCCCAGAAATGAAAGCGAAATATCTTAACCACTGGACTGCCAGGGAATTCCAGTAATCTTTCTTTCTTTTCTTTTTTAAGGTCCCTCAGGTGAGATATAAAGCAATGAAAACTGAAATGGTAGCAAACTAAGGATTTGATGTTATGCACTGTGCATGGCACATGTCTCTCTATGGATCCATGAATCAGGAAGAACTTGACCATGTTGGCAATTTGGGGATTATGGGAAGTCTCAGGCCATATACCTTGTAGACTCTGACAAGCTGTTAGCCTTCATTTCCATCTTCAAATCTTGCTCAAATTTTCCCCTATGTACAAAATGCATTCTTTCTACTTATTTCTTTTGGTTTACTTTTCTCATTATTGTTTTATTTTCAAGTACAAGTGAGACAGGAATACATTTTATTTCAAAATATTCAAACAATATACCAATATAAAAACAATGTCAAAGTTGCCATCACTACCTCCTCACTCCTACTTTGCTGTCCAGAGGCCACCACTTAGCTGTATAATGAGTGTCCTTTAGGGCTCTTACTACTTACTTATATGAATAGAATTACTCATAGGTACATACACAGTTTTTAATTATTTTTTACATGAATTGAGCTCTAGCAGAATTTAAGCTGCATGAGAGTAGATCTTCCCAACCCAGGGATCGAATCCAGGTCTCCTGCATTGCAGGCAGATGCTTTACCGTCTGAGCCACCGGGGAAGCCTCTCAATGTGGGCAGAGGGTAAATTATTTACTCACTCTAAATCTTGGTTTTCAATTCAAAGTTCAAGCACCTTTAAGTGAATCCTCTGTGCACAATATTTTCTTTTACATCTGACAATATAGTCAATTTGCCCCACATTTTCATTCTCTCTCTGGGGTTATGAGATCCTTGAAAACGCATGTTTCCAGCCTCTGGGATCTAATGCCTGATGATCCAAGGTGAAAATAATATAATAATAAAAAATAAAATGCATAGTGAATACAATGTTGAATCATCTCAAGATCATCCTCACTCTCAAATCCGTGGAAAAATTGTCTTTCACAAAACCAGGCCCTGGTGCCAAAAACATTGAGAACCCAGCCTTAGATTATGTGTTTCTGAAGGGAAGAGATTGTGTTACTTTGATAGAATAGCTATCCTTGGAACAGAGAAAGCCTAACAAGCATTTAAAAATGAATAGCTATGAAGTTTAGGCAATAAGGCATACTGACAGATACTTATTTAGTTGGAGACCAATGTGTTGGAGAAGACTCTTTAGAGTCCTTGGACTGCAAGGAGATACAACTAATCCATTCTAAAGGAGATCAGTCCTGGGTGTTCTTTGGAAGGACTGATGCTAAAGCTGAAACTCCAATACTTTGGCCACCTCATGCAAAGAGTTGACTCATTGGAAAAGACTCTCATGCTGGGAGGGATTGGGGGCAGGAGGAGAAGGGGACGACAGAGGATGAGATGGCTGGATGGCATCACTGACTCGATGGACAAGAGTTTGGGTGAACCCCGGGAGTTGGTGATGGTGATGGACAGGGAGGCCTGGCGTGCTGCAATTCATGGGGTCGCAAAGAATTGGACATGACTATGTGACTGAACTGAACTGAACTGAATGTCTGGAGAAAGTTGTACATAAAATATATTTGGTGGGGAAGACTATGCACTATGGCTTTTTTTAAGCAAGATGGCTTAGATTAAGTTGAACATAGTTGTTGAACATATCTGAAGATCTAGAACAAGGTGGACAGAAAATTGGAATTACCTGTTTCAAAGGCTATTATCTTTAAACATTAATTCACACTCAGCACACCCCACTTGCCTCATTTAGGAAAGTTGACAAGACCATACAAACTTTTTCAGATGATAAGAGTTGCCCTTGTATTTGCAACTTGCTTACTGGACATTTTAAGACACCCTAAGTAATGCTTAACTATATTTGTTAAATTGTGCAAAAATCAGCATTTTGTTTCAGATTGTATTCAAATTAAATAGAAAGTTGGATGATGAAACCTGGAGAAATGTGTGAACTTTTCATACAATGACATAACATTTATTAAGCTTAGCAACTATTTTTTTATTCCTGAATGATCTTAAGTAATGATATATCCACACCAAAACCAATATTTTTATCCCCAGGTAAGAGATTGTTTCTGTCTAATAATCACAAAATATTGCCTGGGTTGTAATTGTTTTCTTGACATAAAAATGATTGAGAACAAGCCAATAAAATTTGTTGCTGAAAAAGGAAAACATTAAATTAGGCCCTGACTTTCAGTAAAATAGGACCATATGGTACATTTAATTATAAGTTGAGGATATATTTGAAGTTTTAATTTAACTGTTTTACTTACAACATTAGCTCAACTCTTCTGCCCAGATGTCTAACAACAAGCCACAGCCCCATATACAGAAAAACAATAACACAAAAGATAAAAAATGAGAAATGATGAGTCATATATTTGTTCTGCACATCAAAAAGATGTAAAACTCAAAAAGTTCATCAAATGAGGTTGTCTCATGATGAATTCTATTTCTCTTTCTTCCCCACAAAGAACATTAATTTTGTAGTTTGTGGTGTTGCCTTTGTCAGTCACATGAATCTAATGGGCTTTGGGATCAGAGTCCTGGGTACAAATGCTAGCCTTGCCACTTCATTTGCTCATATATTTATTCACGCATTAATTACTGGACATATTTTAGTGCCTACTGTATGCCAGGTGTCAGACTAGACCCTGGGTACACAATGGCTTTCTGCCTGTGTTCTTGGAGGTTAGAGTGCTGTTACTAGAAGCTAATTAGCTCTTGACAAAGTAGTCATCATTTCTGAGCCTCAGTTTCTTTATCTATGAAATGAAAAAATATACCTACTCACAGATTTTTGCAAGATTCAAATAGAATAATCATATATGTAAAGAAAAAGAAGCATTGTTCCTTTTGCAGAACAGATCCTAAAAAATGCCAACCACCTTCCCTAACCCACCTCACCCCTTTCCTTGAATGAACAAAGAGATCTTTAATCACAGTAAGCCAGCATCCTCAGAAAACAGTGCTGCATTGTACAGCTTGAGGGAGGCATGTACTGTTGCAGATGGATAACTTCTTGCAAGGACAATGGAGATTGATGAGGAGAGGAGGGGGAGGCCTGAACGTGGGGCTCCATCAGGCAGTTGATGGATCCTATGATCTGTGCACCTCTCATTTTGCTTGGTTTGAGGCATGAGGAGCAGACCAGGAACAGCTGAGCAAACAAAGTAATCCTGATCACACTTGTGGTAATGGTGACAAACTCGAAGAAACAACATCAATCATTTCAAGCGATGACTGTCTCCTCAGACTGTGTTCACCTGGACTAGAGGAGGAAAAAAAAATAAGTCTGCCATTCAATACTCTTGAGTAAAAGCTCTTTTCAACAAGGATGGCTTTGTTGTTCTCATATTACTCACCCTGTTTTATCCCCAGTACTCACTCTTCTGGTTCTACCTTTACTTTCAGCGTCATAAAGCTGACAGAACAGATGGTAAAACCTATTTATTGTGTGGCTTGTCCAATGAATTACATTTATACTCAATTTCTGAAAGGTACTCTAAACAAACATGAGAGGAGTCAGTCATATCCCTCATTACATTATTGGTAGGAGGAAACATTGGCCTTCACTTGAAGAGAACCCACTCTAATAACCTGAGCAGCATCTCACCTCCAAAGAATATAATCAGCAATGTTGTCTCCAGTTGTGATGAATTATTATTTTATGTTCTTGCTCCTTCTAATGCCTGGTGGGAATGTCCACCTCCTTCTTCTAGCTAGTAGACCGATGCTCTGGTATGCTAGAGTGACTGCTGCTGCTGCATGCCTACTGCTTTTTGCCTGGTTTAACAACACTAGTAGTTTATTATTCACAGCATCATTAATTAATTAATAAGACAGTTGGTGATGATATTAAAGAAGTTGGAACCACTTCAGTTTAGATAGACACTGCTCAAGACATTGGCACAATTGATGTTTGTTCAGAAATAGTAGAGGATGACAGGGAATTTGAGAGAGAATAATAGATGGCTGATTTGGATTCAATTAATTAGAATATCATCATAATTTGGATGTGGAGTAAGCTAGTATTTATCTTTTTACAAGTATAAAAATGATTTCTGAAGCTGTGCCACGAAGCAGTGATTCTCAATGGGGATAGGGAACTAGAGCAGAATCTGTTACCCAGAAAGATGCCAGGTTTGAAAAACTGTTTTTACTACACCTATTTCCTACACAGGCCAGAAAAGAAGGCCAGGTAAGACTTCTTGACTGGAAGAGATGGAATATACAGAATACAGAGAAAAAAAAATCAATATAGAAGGCACATAGAGTGAAAACAAAAAGTCAAGATTGCTGTACAGCAGAAACTAACAGCATTGAAAGGGACTGTATTTCAAAAAAGATTAAAAAATACTTTGAAAGCATAAATTACATATTTGGATGAATATTTAACTTATTGATGAGAGAAAACTATTTTCAAGAAACTAGTAGCATATTTTGTATATTTTAAAACTCCTGGTTACTATGAATTTTAATAACTGTTAGAGCAAAATCTCCTTTTTAGAAATTTTTTTTCATTACTTTTCAGTCTAATTGGAGAAAGTACTGTAGTCTATCAAGATGCACTGGCTTTTGTTGCTATGCTGCTGTTGAATTCAGTGAGCATTTGGAGAGCATACTGAGTGTGGGTTCTAAGGCTTATGAGTCTTACTTCTTCTTTGAACCTCTTTTCTCATTATAGGTTTCAGCCAACACCACTCTGTGGCATAAAACACCCATGGCATCCCGCTCAGATGTGGGTCAGGAGTTTGGACAGGATGTAACCTGTACTATTTGTTGCTGTATCAGAAGTCTCAGCTGGGTATTCTTAAAAGGCTAGGGGTGACTTGAACATTCAAGATAGGAATCCTCCAGAAGAATATTTAGTCACATGTCTGGTTGTTGACACTGGCTGTTAATTGGGCTCTCAGATGACTATTAACCAGCCCATGTATAGCCATTCTACGTGGGCTGTCTGGGTGAACCAGTCTGGGTTTCTTCACAGAATGGCAGCTGACTTCCAAGAGCAAGTGTCCCTAGAACCAGGTAAAAGTTGGCCATGAAAGATGCATATTACTGTAATCATAGTTACACAAGCCCACCTAGATTAAGGAGGATAAAACATACCTTGTTTCTTTATGGAAGGGACATCAAAGTCACATTGTAATAGCATCTATGGGGTGGGAGATGTTGCAAACATCTTTGGAAAATACAGCTACTCAGTTTAATAAATGGTTGTTGATGAAACATTTTGATTTTTAAAAATGAAAATCAGAAGATTAGTGGTTTTCAAACAGCGGTAACATAATGGGAAATAATTGCATTGGGTGGGCCAAAAAGGTCATTCATAGTTTTCCATAAGAAAAAAACAAACAGATTTTTTTGGGTTGCCCTAACATTTCTTCAATAAACATTGTAATCCCCTTCTCCCCAATTCCCAAGAGGTGACTGGTTTTGTTTGGTGCATATTTTGATCATCTTTTCTGGTTGGTGAGGCATAAGGTTTTCAAAAACTCTGGTCAATAACAATATATCTCTTGGTGATTATCTTTCATTGGAAGAAGTCAGCCTGAAGTTAGCCCGAAATGTGTGTCCTGGCTCTCCCACTTATTACCTGGATGTTGTTGTTGCTGCTTCTCAGTCACTAAGTTATGTCCGACTCCATGGACTGCAGCACACCAGGCTTCCCTGTTCTTCACTATCTCCTGGAGTTTGCTCAAACTCATGTCCACTGAGTTGGTGATGCTGTCTAACCATCTGAATTACCTGAATTCAGTTCAGTTCAGTCGCTCAGTCGTGTCCGACTCTTTGCGATCCCATGAATCGCAGCACCCCAGGCATCCCTGTCTATTACCAACTCCCAGAGTTCACCCAAACTCTTGTCCATCGAGTCAGTGATGCCATCCAGCCATCTCATCCTCTGTCGTCCCCTTCTCCTCCTGCCCCCAATCCCTCCCAGCGTCAGAGTCTTTTCCAAAGAGTCAACTCTTCACATGAGGTGGCCAAAGTACTGGAGTTTCAGCTTTAGCATCAGTTCTTCCAAAGAACACCCAGGACTGATCTCCTTTAGAATGAACTGGTTGGATCTCCTTGCAGTCCAAGGGACTCTCAAGAGTTTTATCCAACACCACAGTTCAAAAGCATCAATTCTTTGGCCCTCAGCTTTCTTCACAGTCCAACTCTCACATCCACACATGACTACTGGAAAAACCTGAATTACCTGAATAACCATCTACAAATTGCTTAACCTTGTTTTGCCTCAGCTTCCCTGTCTATAACATAGGAGCAAATAATAGTAACTACTTTATGGAGTTGTTTTGAGGCTGTGCTGTGCTGTGCTTAGTTGCTTAGTCATGTCTGACTCCTTGCAACCCCATGGAACGAAGCCTACCAGGATCCTTTGTCCATGGGGGATTCTCCAGGCAAGAACACTAGATGGGTTTCCATTCCCTCCTCCAGGAGATCTTCCCAACCCAGGGATCAAACCCAGGTCTCCCACATTACAGGCAGATTCTTTACCATCTGAGCCACCAGGAAAGCCCAAGAATACTGGAGTGGGTAGTCTATCCCCTCACCAGGGGATCTTCCTGCCCAGGAATTAAATTGGGGTCTCCTGCATTTTAGGTGGTGATTCTTTACCAACTGAGCTACCAGGGAAGCCCCATTTTGAGGCTACAAAGGGACAAATTCATGTAAAGCAATTAGTACAGTGCCTGGAATATACTACACACCCAATAAATGATTGCTATTGCTATTTAGAGGGCTTCCCTGGTGGCTCAGTGATAAGGAATCTAACTGCAATGCAGAATACCTAGATTCAATATCTGGGTCAGGAGGATCCCCTGGAAAAGGAATGGCTACCCACTTCAGTATTCTTGCTTGGAGAATTCCATGGACAGAGAGGATCCTGGTGGGCTATGGTTTGTGGGGTCACAAAGAGTTGGACACGACTGAGTGACTAACACATACATTACTATTTAAAAGGATGGCTTAAAACTAATGGTAGGTATTTATTGCACTAAGTTCTTTATAAACACAGTTGTTATTCAGGACAATAAAAGGAATTTTGGGAGGAAATATGTTGCAAAGGATGAAAGGGAAATAAGGCAGAGATAATCTGGAGAAAAAATGTTTAAAGAGTATTTTAAAAATTGAAGTGCTTGTGTGCATGCCAAGTTGCTTCAGTTGTATATGACTCTGTGATCCCATGGACTGTAGCCCTCCAGGCTCCTCTGTTCATGAGATTCTTCAGGCAAGAATACTGGAATGGGTTGTCATTTCCTTCTCCATTTAAACTGAAGTGTAGTTAATTATATTGGTTTCAGATATACAGCATGGTGATTCAATATTTTTAGAGATTATTCTCCTTTTAAATTTATTAGAAAGTATTGGCTGTATTCCTTGTGTCTAACAATAAATATATCCTTTTAGCTTATTTATTTTGTACATAGTAGTTTGTACCTCAGAATCCCCAACCCTTCTCTTGCCTCCCATCCCTAAAAGAGATTTAAATGCAACATTGCCATTGGTGTGCAGGACTAACAATTTTCCTTCTCTCCACTTAGAATCTTCAAAGAAACTTCCATTTTCCATTTACATGCTGTGTAATAGTTGCCTGTATCCTGAGGCTACAAATGAGGTACTAAGTCTTGGCTCAAATGGAGAGAATGAGACAGAGGCAACCTTGAGAGATCTCATATTTGTATTCTGCTTATTCTGTAAGAGTCCTTTCAGGGGCTCCAGAAGGGGACAGGACAGGTACCAATCAATCCCCTTTGCCTCAATCAGAGTTATTAGGCTTTTCTCTCTCCTTATTTTTATATTCTACACAAAGTGATCCTCTCATCTATGAAAACAGACATTATTTGAAAACCATTGGGCCTATGGATTGTTCCAAATATGATAGCTTTTCAGATTTCATTTTGTGTATTCTTAAACATGACATTTAAAGTTTTACCTTCCATTTCTTGGACCTCAAAGTGAAGACTTTATGAAAGTCGATTTTTAGCTTATTAACAGCACCATATGTTATCAAAACAAAAGTTTATGTGAATATGAGAATTTGTCTTCCAATTAAAGTTGAAGAGAGAACAAAGAGTATGTATGTGAGAATCGGATTTTTTTTTTATCAGAACAAGTCCCTCCAAACAGGTGAACTCATACACAAGTACCACCAGCAAAAGTTTATCCATCTAATTACAATTGTTCTCTATATCAGGATTTTTTTCTGGGGGGGGTGATGTCTAACTTAGTGCAATGGCTTTGTTCTGTGCAAACTTTTGCTAAAGGACAGCTACTTTCCCCAAATTCCCTTGCTTGTGTGGTTTCCAGATTGGAACATGAGAAATTTATGGGAGATTTAGGAAGTGGAAATGGGGCAGCAGCCAGTTGCACACTCTGCAGATCAGTGTAGGGTACATGCCTCAGATGGATACTGTGGCTGATACATTGGCTCGTGTTAATGGTGTAGGGCATCATCCAGACCCACAGCTAACCATCTCCGACCTCTTCTCCTTTGTTTGCTCTGAGCTCTGGGCCAGATGTGCATGCACCTGACAGACACTTCACACCATCAAAGGTGGAGGCAGGGGTAAACCAGTGGGAGGTTCCAGTTTGTCCTTCCTCTCCCTCACTGCTAGCTCAGCACTAGCTACAAAGGCGACAATCTCATGTAGCCCTCTTAACCAGTTTCCAGTAATTTCCCAAGATCTAATCTTGTGGGCTTCCCAGGTGGCTTAGTGGTAAAGAATCCTCTTGCCAATGCAGGAGACACAAGGGAGGTACTTCAATCCCTGGTTTGGGAAGATCACCTGGAGAAGGAAATGGCAACCCACTTCAGTATTCTTGAAAATGAATGGACAGAGGAGCCTGGTGGGCCACAGTCCATGGGTCATCAAAGAGTTGGATGTGTACACATACACACACACACGCACACACGCCTTTTAGTAACTCCATTCCATGACATGCATCACAGCGATGCTACTTCTTTGATTAAAGCCCAACTGATAACACATAGTATCATGTTTCTTAGCTATTTATTATAAGCCACACTTATACAATCTTTTCTCACTTTCTTTTCTACATATTCCCAACAGCTAAGAAGATTTTATACAGTGTATTTTCAGTACATTATATGAGACCTGGCTTTTGGCTATGTCCCTTCTTGACTTTTTACCTTCTCCTACTTCTAGCCTAAATTCCAAACACACTGATCTCAGTGAATCTCAAACCTCCCCACCATGGCAATCTTTTCCATCTCATGAAGTGAAGTGAATGAAATGAAAGTCGCTCAGTTCCATCTGACTTTTTGCAACCCCATGGACTATACAGTCTATGGAATTCTCCAGCCAGAATACTAGAGTGGGTAGCCTTTTCCTTCTCCAGGTTATCTTCCCAACCCAGGGATTGAACCCAGATCTACCAGCATTGCAGGCAGGTTCTTTACCAGCTGAGCCACAAGGGAAGCCCAAGAATATTGGAGTGGGTAGCCTATCCCTTCTCCAGGGGATCTTTCTGACCCAGGAATTGAACTGGGGTCTCCTGCATTGCAGACAAATTCTTTATCAACTGAGCTACCAGGGAAGCCCTTTCCATCTCATGGTGTTGGCAAATGTGACACTTTCCTCCTATTACTTACATGGCTGAGTTCCCTTCTCACTTTTCAAATATTTACTTAAATATCACCACTTATAAGAGAATTTCCCCTCCCTTTCCTTTCTTTCTATGGAGCAGCTCCAAACCTTCCCAATGGTGTCTATGCTTTTTTTCCCTCTATCAGATCAGATCAGATCAGTTGCTCAGTCATGTCCGACTCTTTGCGACCCCATGAATCGCAGCACGCCAGGCCTCCCTGTCCATCACCAACTCCCAGAGTTCACTCAGACTCATGTCCATTGAGTCAGTGATGCCATCCAGCCATCTCATCCTCTGTCATCCCCTTTTCCTCCTGCCCCCAATCCCTCCCAGCATCAGAGTCTATTCCAATGAGTCAACTCTTTGCATGAGGTGGCCAAAGTACTGGAGTTTCAGCTTTAGCATCATTTCCAAATTCTTATAAGTATTTTTCCTTTAGTGTATTGTTATACATCTCACTGGCTGAATGTATATTTTTCATGGCAGAGGCTTAACTTTGTTTTATTCACAATTGTAGTCACATTTCCTAACACAATGTCTGGAACACAGCAGTCTTTATCTGGTGAATAACTGAATTCATTAATTGAATTCATGCATTAGCATAACAACCCAGTCATGTATGCACTTGGGATCACTCTATCATTTTAGGTGACAGAAAAGGAGTTTTCAAGTCACTGTCTTCTGCTTTTGATAAGTAGTAGCTGTGTAAGTTAGAATTGAAGTTGTCAGGAGAGCTATCACAAGCTTCCAGGTTCATGTCCACATTCTAAGAAGTGTTAGAGTTTTGACTTTGGAAATTAAATTTAGCAGTAAAGGTATATATCTCTTCTTTCCTCAAAAGAATTTTCTTTGGAATGTGGTTTCTTTTGATGGAGGTGATAGTTAAAAAGATAAATCTCAATAGTTATCAAAAACAATCATATATCTTGATCGTAACATATGACCTGGTCCAAAGCAGCCTGATAAAAGGATGTCAGCAACCACCTCACATGAGAAAACACTAACAACCTTTTGTTTCTTCCTGAACATTATTTATAGTCAAATGCTTTTACAGAGGTACTGTGACTAATTGGAGATGTAAGAAAATGCAACTCATCTCCCTGTGTTCACATAGAAACGCAAATGACAGTGTCCAATCAACTATGCTATTTCTGAAGCTCTTCGGAGTCACGTATCTAGAACAGAGTCAATAAAAATGAAAAAAAAGAAAGTCACACCTACGCCTACTTAGATACACTCATTCTCTCTTTTTAAAGTTTTCATATTTATTTCTATTGTCTATCTGCAAAGAAGCCAACTGCTGTTGGGCACTTGTTTCAAAACAGAAGGACGAGAAGATCTGGCTTTGCTACAGTGCAGCAGAATCACGATGACATAAAAGCATTTTAGGTTGGAAGCTCTCCTCGTGCATTCACTGACCTGTGCCTGAGAGAATCAGTCATTACGTGTTGATGCATAAAATAGAATCCACTCATTCATTTGAAAAAATAAAAATAAAAATTAGAGATAAATGTTCCAACTATCAGTTGGGAACCTTAACTCACTCCTAAATTTCCTCATTTCCCTCCATTAAATATCACACCATTGTTTCTTAAAATTCTCCTTGATATAGTTTACTACAATTTTACTAAAAATTTTAGTAAATTTTTAAGAGGTTCTCTTCTATACGAGAACATAAATTCTAGTAAGGATTCTAGTAAGGGGGTGATTATGTTTTTTTCTTATCTACTGTTGTGAAACCACAGCCTCATTCTGTGGTTTGCACATAACATGCTTTCACATACTCAATAAGTGTTTGTCAAATGAGTAAATAATCTGTATCCTTAAAAACATCTTGCCAAATGATTCATTTTTACCTACATTTTTTCCTTTTCCATCCTCATTTCTACATGAGAATGGAGTGGTGAAAAATCAGACACTTGCAAAGTCTTGAGAACATTAGTACCGATTATTAGGAGACACTCTGCTAACACACAACACCATTATCATTACATAGATGTAGCTATAAATAGTGGTAGCACTGAGAAAATGGCACACATTAAATGCTTAATAATATGCCTACCCGACAAAGTGGCTGTGTATCAATTTTCTTTTTTAACATTAAAAAAATAATCAAAGAGGGCTACTTCTTCATATCATGGCTCTTTCTCCATTAAAGGTGAAAACTCACATCAATTCTTCCAAAGAACAATTTCTCTCAATTTTTAATATAACTGAAATTATCTTAAATGTTTTCTCTGACCTCTTTTTTAAACTTTCAGCCTTGAAAATAAGTAGGATGCCTGGTAGACCTAGTCAGAAAGGGAGGTGAAGAAGTGGGACAAGTCAGGATATGGTAATTAATCATACTAGTAATTAATCATACCACCTAGGGCACTGCTTCCAAATTCGGCTAAAGATAAGAATCACCTGGAGCACTTAGTAGAAAAAAAAAATAGTGGCTGTGCTTGAGACCTACTGAATATGAAATATGAGGGCTAAGCTATATATTTAACACACAGCTCTTAAGGATTCTTATCGGTAGAAAGGCTGGGAAGAAGGACTGCTCAAGGTAGCCTAGACTTGAGGATAAACCCAGGTACAGGCGATAGGAAGTTTTTTAATAAATAATGAAGGACACAGCACACAGAGTAGAGCTAATTAAGGCAGGTACACTTGCTACACCAGGGAGCCAAAAGGGAGAAAACAGGTTACCCAGCAAGGTACCTTGTCATAGTGACAATAATTGTCGCATAAGAAAGTAAGAGTTCTGGTCAGATGATGAGTTCTTTTTTTCTTAACATGAATTTATAATCTTTCATTTCTTCCTGTTCAAGGCCTGCAAATCATCCTATTGATATCACAATCATTCTATTGACGTTGATACTTTTAATGTTTGCTTATATTGACATGATGAGTTTGAGTTATCTACTCTGTCAGAGTCAGACAGAGCATCTATAAGCTAGATTTTGGCATCTGAGATGCTCACCACCAGGTTGCAGGGGTAGAGTTGAATGGAAGAATGCTAATCCTATAGCTAAATGGTAGATATAAGGACTGGACATAGTTCTCCGAAAACAAAACAAAAACCAACAAACCAAAAAAGCCAAAATCCAAACAAATATTTTTTTTTTCTAAGCAAGTTAGCAAAACTATGATGCATGAATAGGAGAAAAATTTTAAAAATGACCTAGTTTTTGGAGCTCTGCTAGGGGGCAGTGTGTAGACTCAGAACTGAGGCCAAAACCCACTTATCTGTATATGAACATGCTGAGTTACCAGCATATCACGATTGACTGTGAATCATTCATGTGTTTAACCAGAGGTTCTTTAATTCCCTGTAAGCACACTGATGGCGCTAAGGCCTGGCATGACATTGTTTCCACAAGTAAGGATCAAATGGCATTTATGCTCAATGATAAATGTATAGGAGATGAGTTTTTTTTTTTTTTTTTTTTTTTGTGGATGACACCAGGCTGTCTGATTTTATTAAAAGAGAGGGATTTGAATAATAAGCTGATCGTGTAGTGACAGCCAACCATTTTGCTGAATTGGAACGTACAATAAAAAGGAGTCAAGGATAATTCCCCTGATCCTCCACATCAAAGATGCATTCAAGTAAAGAAGGGGAACCTCTATGATTGAAGTGCCCTAATTAATATACTGCTTATTAATTATAGACTTCAGAAAGCTTTTATTTTCAAAGTTTAGAAGAACCATTGGTGACCTTAATATGTCTTGTTATGCACATCTTTACCTCACCTTGCCACGGGGGAAGAACAAATCTTAATTCTGATCTGCTAGCTAAAGGTATTAGATAAATGAGCATTTTCAATGGTTGGTTCCTGGGCCACATTTTTTTTTTCCTTTGAGTGTGTGACAGGAGCAAAATAATAATAATAATAACAAGAGTTTTCAAAAACTCCTTTGCTCTTTCTGGTAAAAGATTACCTGCAGGACTCTTTGTAGCATATCTTATTTAATCTAGGTCTTACTGTGCACACTGGGAAGGAATGAGAGCTGACCAAGGGAGACAGATCAGAGGTGAGATCTACATTTGCTACAGTAGAAGGTAACTTGTGACAGAAATAGAGGGTAAGAGAAAGGAGGAGGAAGAAAGTGCATATTATTAAAAAGAGCTGACCTGTATTGAGCAGTTACTATTTTCCTGGCACTCTTGTAAATACCACACAGATATTAGTTCATTTACCCTCATGAGAAGCCTAAAAGTAGGGTGGGAGACAATATTAGTTAAATATCCCCCACTTCTTTCTCATTAACAGTGCTTCAGCTTTGTTCAGGGGGCAATTTTTCAGTGAAAATTACTCATTGTACAAGCTTCCCTTACAGCAGTTCTGGACAATGAATTTTAATTGGACCTCAGTTGGGGACTTTGGGAAAAGCTTTTACATTAAATAGCAGTGAAACTGCCTTCTTCTTCCCTTCCTTTGCCTTGATTATGGACATGATGACTAAAGATGCAACAACCATCTTGTGAGGATAAGAGAAGGACCCAGAAAATTATGAAGCATAGGCCCTGACATTGTTGAAGCATAGGCCCTTCCCAAACCAAGGCCAGTCACCACCTATTATCACATTTCTTGTATGAGAAAAGGTAAGCAGACTTGTATAAACAATGGATTACCT
This sequence comes from Bos indicus x Bos taurus, assembly GCF_003369695.1. Classification (NCBI taxonomy): domain Eukaryota; kingdom Metazoa; phylum Chordata; class Mammalia; order Artiodactyla; family Bovidae; genus Bos; species Bos indicus x Bos taurus. The sequence goes on along the minus strand of NC_040097.1, from coordinate 36,397,884 downwards.
TTTCTTGAAGCTGAGTTCTTTGCTAAATACTACTGGTAGCCATCCTTACTATACAGCTGAGATTGCGTGACAGTGAATTTAAATAACTTGCCCAAGTTCACACAGATAGAAAGTAGAGATACGATTGATGAGGGGGCTTATCTGGGCTGACGTGAAGAGATGGAATTTAGAGCTTACACTGGGTGAGAAAAGTGTTTGGAGAGTGTCTCTGAAGCTTATGTGAAATACTTAGAGTGATGTTGGGGGGAAATAAGATTTTTAAGAAGTTTTGCTTTCCACTGGAAATATATATTTCCCTTTGGCATTTCTTTCAGAGAGACTGGGATACAGATTTAGACAGTTTTTACTTAATTGGTTTTTGGACCATGGTGCATACTTTAATGACATAATACATGAAAAGCATGTAGGGCATGCTCGGCATGTCTAAAGCAGTCAATAAAATTAGCTGTTACTAATATAATGATAATCAAAAATCACTGTGCAGTCTTTAACCAATCCAACCTATCTATCTGTGGGTTTAACAAAGTCTTCAGTTAGAGTTCATTTGTATGGGAATCTTTTATTGACTAATAACTGGAACAAAGATTCAGGTGAAAAACAACACTGCCCTTATGTGCATGTGTAAACACCCCCTACACACACACACACACACACACACACACACACACACACACACACCCCATATTCACTCTTCAGCCAATTGGTTGGGTTATTTGAGTTTAAGAAACTAAATGGGCTTCCCAGGTGGCCTTAGTGGTAAAGAACCTGCCTGCCAATGCAGGAGACATAAGAGATACGGGTTTGCTCCTTGGGTCGGGAAGATCCCCTGGAGGAGGGCTTGGTAACCCACTCCAGTATTCTTGCTTGGAGAATATCATGGACAAAGGAGCCTGGCAGGCTACAGTCCATAGAGTCACAAGGAGTTGGACATGACTGAAGTGACTTAGCGTGCATGCATGCACACAAGAAACTAAATAACTTGAAAGTATCCTCATTTCAAAATTCACACAGGATAGTATGATTATAATGTCATATTTAATGAGGCATATCATTACCTTGGTAGAATCTAAAGCAATGGTGATTCAGTAAGTTATTTACTGAATGCCCATGGGTGTGAAATGTCACAGGTAACAGCTAAGTGAATTACACAGGATTTCTTTCCTGAAGAATTTTTGCAACAAGTAGGAGATAATATGTGTTATAATATGTTAATACCATATGTCTTTTTTAATGTGATTCAAATCTGTTTGATTTTAAGATTAGGAAGATTTAAATAAAGATACAACTTTAGATGTTAATAGAGAAAAGGTAGGCAAGAACTGCCTCATATATTGTACAAGCAAGGGATGGTGAATGCTTAGCAAGTGTTGATTGTTTTTGCTATATTGCAGAATTTTTGGAAAGATGTACTAGTTTACACTCTTAGGAAAGTTAAGAAGTATGGGCTTACTTTATTATAAAATTAGGATTCTTTTGGCAGTTGAATGAAATAACCACATTCATCTTTTAGAAAAATAAACATACCTCAGGCAGCAAATGTGAGGAGTTTACCCGCTGAGAGATGAGCTGTGGGAACAATAACTACATTTGTTTGAGTAAATGGTTTCCTTAGAGTTGTTTGCATGCCTAAATATTATAGAGGGTCTCTATGGATTCGATTTTTAATGAGAACGTTGTGGCACAGAGAGTTTGAATTAGTCGTCAGTAGCAAGTAGTAAGTAAGGCAGTAAGTAGAAATGAGAGAGAGGATATGACTAAGTATCTTTGAGATGGTTAGGGTTATAACTAGAACAGTATCAGTGGAAATCATCTAGAAAAGCTGAAGGAAGTTTTGGAAAAATTTGCAGGAATTGCAAAGAAAATCAAACCTGACCTTTAAGTTTACATTCTTGGTGAATACAGGAGAAAATATATTTTTCTTGAAGGTGCATACTTTGGGAATGTTTGGACTTAGGTGAAAGTCACCATAATACAGAAATAACCAGTGTGCAATTGAAAGTGAACAGGTGTGAGCCCAAGTGTGGAATAAGAGATGCACAATGGGAGAAAAAACACAGAGAATGGAGAACCTAGGACCTTTGGTAATGTTTATGTATAGAGGCATAAGTGAAAGAAGAGCTTCAAATATGTCAGTGGGGGAATTATTGCTTTCCTTTTCCTATAACAATGAGGAATTAAACATGGCTGTTTTTGTTAAAATGCAGAAAATCATCACACATAATCATTCAGATTCTTGATCCAGGTATTTATTCTGATTATTCTGTCATACATGTGCACCTTTAAATTAGCTTTCAAAGTATGTCAGCTGAAAATGACTCCATTTTCCAGTGAAAATTGTGGTCTGATTTCCAGGGGACATTGGCTAAAGATGAGGAAATATCTCCTGAATAAAATGAAGATATATTTGCAATAAACCTCATTTGCTCAAGAGAAAAAGAGACAGAAGACACGTTCGCTCTATACATCCGTCAGAGTGTGCCATGACGGGAATACCAACAAGCGGAGGCAGGCGTTTTGTCCTGATGCACCTGACAGTCTGCCAGGGTCACTGTGACTGAAAGCAAAGCCGCGAGGACGGGCCCCGTTCCTCCCTTTCCTATCTCCCCCTTAAAAATAATTCCTGGACTTTGTTGAAGGAAATAAAGCCACTTTTTCCATTTCTATACCAGGCACAGAGAATTTCTCCTGGTCTGGCGCTGAATACTTAATTTCTGGACACATCTGTTTCTCTTCAGGAGTTAACTTTTAAAAGTAACCTTTCAGAAGATGAAAGAGAGGCATGAAACATTTTTATTTTCCTGAAGAATCTCATTTCTCTTCTCTCAGAAGGCAATTGCACCTGGGAGCTGTCTGGTTCACTTTACATGTGAGCTACTTGCTTCATTTAAAAAATAAGAGACAGGAAAACAAGGTGTTTTGTAAGCAGACATACAACTTAAGCAGATTTTCTTTTAATTTGTGCCAATTAGTTGACCAGATGAGTCTAAGGTTCTTGTTTGCTTTCATAAAAAATTCTCTACCTACCTGCCTACTCCCCAAACATTGTAAATCCCAAACTAATTTTCCAAGCCTAACTTTCATGTTTACCACTTTGCTTTCCAACATTTGTACCTTCTCATTTAAAGAGCAGGAGGAATAATTGCAAACATAATTATGTAATGAAGGGACACTTTTATGTGGAGTGTAGTTAATTAGAGCTGTCCAGTTATACCTCTAAAGGCAATCCTTCATATTCTCTCTTCCCTCTGTCTTTTAAAGGTGTCATTAAAAGTGGTTGCAACAAATAGATTTTCTTATAATTAGTAGATTCAAATCAGATGATATACAAGATCATAATGAATTTGATTTGCAACTTACCCTCCCCCTCCATTTGTGATTTAAGAATTTGGGGAATTTGGGGGGCAATAATATGCATTATTTTTACATTAGTCATCCCACATAAAATTTACAAGGCCTACAAGGCAAAGGGGGGGTTGGTGACTGACTGCTAATCTTTAGTAGAAAATGTCTGTGGTGGCTCAGGGTAGCAGTCACAACAGGTTTGCCTCTTAGGTTTTTTTGCCTGTCTTCATCATTGAAAACAATAGTATTAATTTAATAAGCATATTGTTTCAAGCTTCCCTTCTCCCCTTTTTCTTGGAAAGCAGTCAGGTCTAGGCTCAAGTGAGGTGACTGTCTGGTTGGGGCAGCGACCATCTGGTTTGAGAGCTGTGTGAAGAGGGTATCCTAGCCCAGTAGGGTGAGAAGATGGACTATATACAGGGGATTGAGCACATGCACACATATTTTGAAAGATAATAGGAGGGAAGGGAGATATAACATTGTAAATGAAAAAAAAAAAAACTAGAGAAAACCTTTTGTTAGATTGGAATGAGTAACAGTGAGATGAATTTCTATTTTCAATACATATGCTGCTAAGTCACTTCAGTCGTGTCCGACTCTGTGCGACCCCATAGACGACAGCCTACCAGGCTTCCCCGTCCCTGGGATTCTCCAGGCAAGAACACTGGAGTGGGTTGCCATTTCCTTCTCCAATGCTTTGATATAAACACACGCACACATATATATGCATATATGTATATATATTTATAAATGTATGTATATATGTATACATATATGTTTGTATCCACTTGGAGAACCTGGGAAGAGCAATATTCCAGTGGCAATGAGCCAGTTTAGCACCCATATCTTGGTTTTTAGAACCCATTATCTACTAAAGGAACCAAGGATCCTTGGAGAAATGTCGGATTCCAGGACTGCAACAGGGAAAGAACACAATGACCCGCAGCATTTTGTTGTGTCAGAAAGCAAGGTATGTCCAGAAAGGATGGAGCTGTGCCAAAGGACACAGAAGCCAGATTAAAAGTACTTCCACTAGTCTAATCTGGGACAACTTGAGCAACAACAACCACAACAATAAAATAATGATAGCAGTGCATTATAATCTATTAAGTAAATGGTTATGCTTTATATAAATAGATTTAAAAACAAATGAATAAAGGGGATGAAGAGAAAGGTCTTCCTTTGAGTAGATGAAAACTGTAAAAAATAAGTGAATGTGTTAGATGCTCAGTCATGTCCAACTCTTTGAGATCCCATGGACTGTAGCCTGCCAGGCTCCTCTGTCCATGGAATTCTCCCGGCAAGAATACTGGAGTGGGTAGCCATTCTATTCTCCAGGGGATCTTCCTGACCCAGGGATAGAACTCAGGTCTTCAGCAGGGCAGGCAGATTTCTTTACTCTCTGAGCCACCATGGAAGTCCCTGGAGTAAAATGTCAACTAATACATGTAAAAGAAATGACAGAATTGGAAAATCACAGGGTGACAACTACCATGATAGAATTAATTCAGGCAAGAATTGCCAATAGATGCTAAAACTAGGGGGTAATAGTGGCATGAGTTATGGGATTTTACATAATTTCAAAGTTTCTGTGAAGGCAGAAACCTTGTATAGTTTGTATACTTCTAGCTGGGCTGGATAAATAGCTGTTAAACAGAAGTGTGAATGGTGAGATAAATAGTACTTCCTCATGAACAAACGACTTGACAGTAGGTAGAATCTGTACTCAGTCCATGGCTGCACTCATGAAGAAACATAACATTTCATTCAGGGAACAGAACCTGAAGAGAGACTGACTGGGTTAGAATCCTTCTTGTGAACTTTAATGATGTGTAAGTCTAGACAAGAAAATTCGTTTCCAAGCCTTGGGTCTTAATATGTGAAATGGGATGGTGAAAGTGCTGACACCTAGAACTCTGGGTGGTTGTAAATGACATAAATATAACTGCAGTGAAAGAGTAAGAAGAACGCAGAAGAATTCACCTCTGCTGGTTGTAAGATATATATAAGAGGTGTGCCCTTCCCACCCCCACACACAGGGGATAGTTGAATTCTTGTGGTCTAGGAAATTGGATGGAGAAGGCAATGGCACCCCACTCCAGTACTCTTGCCTGGAAAATCCCATGGACGGAGGAGCCTGGTAGGCTGCAGTCCACGGGGTTGCTAAGATTCGGATACGACTGAGCGACTTCACTTTCACTTTTCACTTTCATGCATTGGAGAAGGAAATGGCAACCCACTCCAGTGTTCTTGCCTGGAGAATCCCAGGGATGGGGGAGCCTGGTGGGCTGCCATCTATGGGGTCATATAGAGTTGGATGCAACTGAAGTGACTTAGCAGTAGCAGCAGCAGGAAATTGGAAGCAGCAATCACAAACAGGAAGAAATAAGAAATACCAGATTTGTTTATTACTTATGCATGATTTGTTGAGTCCTTACTATAAGCCAAACACTGTTCATCTGAATTAAGTGTACCCATTTCAGTCCATTTCAGTTCACTGATTCCTAAAATATCGATGTTCACTCTTGCTGTCTCCTGTTTGACCACTTCGAATTTACCTTGATTCATGGACCTAACATTTCAAGTTCTTATGCAATATTATTCTTTACACCATTGAACTTTACTTCCATCATCAGTCACATCTATACCTGGGCATTGCTTTCACTTTGGATCCATCTCTTCATTCTTTTTGGAGTTATTTCTCTACTCTTCTTCAGTAGCATATGGGGCACCTGTCGACCTGGGGAGTTCATCTTTCAGTGTCATATCTTTTGCCTTTTTATACTGTTCATGCGATTCTCAAGGCAAGAATACTGAAGCGGTTTGTCATTCCCTTCTTCAGTGGACCACATTTTGTCATTATATCTTTTACCATGGGCAAGAATCCCTTTGAAGAAATGGAGTAGCCCACAAGAGTCCAAAATGCAGTACTTGGGTGCAATCTCAAAAATGACAGAATGATCATAGTAATCAAGTTTATGCTCCAACCACTAATGCTGAAGAACCTGAAGTTGAACAATTCTTTGATGACCTACAAGACCTTCTAGAACTAACACCAAAAAAGATGTCCTTTTCATCATAGGGGACTGGAATGCAAAAGTAGGAAGTCAACAGATACCTGGAGTAACAGGCCTTGGAGTACAAGATGAAACAGGGCAAAGGCTAACAGAGTTTTGCCAAAAGGATGCATAGTTATAACAAATACCCTCTTCCCACAACACAAGAGATGACGCTACACATGGGCATCACCCGATGGTTAATACCAAAATCAGACTGATTATATTCGTTGCAGCCAAAGATGGAGAAGCTTTATACAGTCAGCAAAAACAAGACCAGGTGCTGACTGTGGCTCAGATCATGAACTCTTTATTGCAAAATACAGACTTAAATTGAAGAGAGTAGGGAAAACCACTAGACCATTCAGGTATAACCTAAATCAAATACCTTACACTTTTACATTGGAAGTGACAAATAGATTCAAGGGATTAGATCTGATAGACAGAGTGCCTGAAGAACTACATATGAGGTTCATGACATTGTACAGAAGGCAGTGATCAAGCCATCCCCAAGAAAAAGAAATGCAAAAAGGCAAAATGGTTGTCTGAGGAGGCCTTACAAATAGCTGTGAAAATAAGAGAAGTGAAAGGCAAAAGAGAAAAGGAAAGATATACTCATCTGAATGCACAGTTGCAAAGAATAGCAAGGAGAGATAAGAAAGACTGCCTAAGTGATCAGTGCAAAAAAAAAAAAAAAAATAGAGGAAAACAATAGAATGGGAAAGACTAAAGATCTCTTCAAGAAAATTAGAGATATCAAGGGGACATTTCATGCAAAGATGGGCACAATAAAGGACAGAAACAATATGGACCTAACAGAAGCAGAAGGTATTAAGAAAAGGTAGCAAAAATACATGGAAGAATGATACAAAAAAAGATTTTAATGACCCAGATAACCACGATGGTGTGATTACTCACCTAGAGCCAGACTCCCTGGAGTCTGAAGGCAAGTGGGCCTTAGGAAGCATCATTAGGAAGAAAGCTAGTGGAGGTGATGGAATTCCAGCTTAGCTATTTCAAGTCCTAAAGGATGATGCTGTTAAAGTGCTGCAGTCAATATGCCAGAAAATTTTGAAAAAACTCGGTAGCCACAGGACTGGAAAATGCTGATTTTCATTACAATCCCAAAGAAAGGCAATACAAAAGAATGTTCAAACTACCACACAACTGTACTCATCTCACATGCTAGCCAAGTAATGCTCAAAATCATCCAAGTGAGGCTTCAAAAGTACGTGAACCAAGAACTTCCAGATGTTCAAGCTGGATTTAGAAAAGGCAGAGGAATCAGAGATCAAACTGCCAACATTGTTGGATCATAGAAAAGGCAAGAGTCCTGGAAAAACATCTACTTTTGCTTTACTGACTCCACCAAAGGCATTGAAGTCAAGGCTGTATATTGTCATCCTGATTATTTAACTTATATGCAGAGTACATTATGTGAAATGCCAGGCTGGATGAAGCACAAGTTGGAATCAAGATTGCCGGGAGAAATATCAATAACCTCAGATATGCAGATGACACCATCCGTATGGCAGAAAGCGAAGAGGAACTGAGCAGCCTCTTAATGAAAGTGAAACAGGAGAGTGAAAAATCTGGTTTAAAACTCAACAATCAAAAAATTAAGATCAAGGCAGCTGGTCCCATTACTTCATGGCAAATAGATGGGAAAACAGTGGAAACAGTGAGAGGCTTTATTTTCTTGGGCTCTAAAATAACTGCAGATGGTGACTTTAGCCATGAAATTAAAAGACGCTTGCTCCTTGGAAGAAAAGCTATGACAATCCTAGACAGCATGTTAAAAAGCAGGGACATTACTTTGCTGACAAAGCTCCATCTAGTCAAAGCTATGGTTTTTCCTGTAGTCATGTATGGATGTGAGAGTTGGACTCTAAGAGACACTGATGTATAGAACAGTCTTTTGGACTCTGTGGGAGAGGGAGAGGGTGGGATGATTTGGGAGAATGGCATTGAAACATGTATAATATCATATATGAAACGAGTCACCAGTCCAGGTTCGATGCATGATACTGGATGCTTGGGGCTGGTGCACTGGGATGACCTGGGGGGATGGTATGGGGAGGGAGGAGGGAGGAGGGAGGCAGGATGGGGAACACATGTATACCTGTGGCGGGTTCATTTTGATGTATGGCAAAACCAATACAATATTGTAAAGTTAAAAAATAAAATAAAATTAAATTAAATTAAAAAAAAAATAAAGAAAGCTGAGTGCCAAAGAATTGATGCTTTTGAACTGTGGTGTTGGAGAAGACTCTTGAGAGTCCCTTGGACTGCAAGGAGATCCAACCAGTCCATCCTAAGGGAAATCAGTCCTGAATATTCATTGGAAGGACTGATGTTGATTGCTGAAGCTCCAATACTTTGACTACCTGATGTGAAGAATGGACTCATTTGAAAAGACCCTGATGTTGGGAAAGATTGAACTCAGGAGGAGAAGGGGACAACAGAGGATGAGATGGTTGTATGGCATCACTGACTCAATGGATATGAGTTTGAGCAAGCTCTGGGAGCTGGTAATGGACAAGGAAGCCTGGTGTGCTGCAGACAATGGACTTATAAAGAGTTGTACCCGACTGAGCGACTGAACTGAACTGAAGTGAAGCACTCTTCTAAGCAGAGGTGATATACCAGTGAAACAACATATTTAAACAGAGTTGGTCTAAAATTGTAGTGTACATAAAAAGGATGACTTCCTAGTCTGAAGTGCATAGAAATTGTGACCTCCAACTACAGTATATACATAGGAATCACTTACAGAGGTCCTTATCCCTTTGTCTGGACAGGACTTGGAAAGATGCATTTTTAATAAACACTTCTAGATGCTTAGATCTATTAGGACTTCTAACAGGCACTAACAGACATTACTACTAATATTAATAAAGTATTCATCATTATCCCACTTATTCCTTACCACAACCCTAAGAATTTTGTACTACTATTACAGTATATTGGGGCTTCCCAGGTGGCACTAATGGTAAAGAACCCACCTGCCAATGCAGGAGACGTAAGAACCCTGGGTTCAATCCCTGGGTTGGGAAGATCCCCTGGAGGAGGGCACGGTGACCCACTCCAGAGTTCTTGCCTGGAGAATCTCATGGATAGAGGAGCCTGGCGGGACACAAGTCCATAGTGTCACAAAAAATCAGACATGACTGAAGCAGCTTAGCATGCATATACATTACACGTAGATGAGTAACGTAACCTGAAGCTTACAGCAATTCATTTCCTGCTCATGGTTTTCTAGCCAGCAGGAGGCAGGTTTAGGATGCTAACCCAGTTCTGTTCAATAGTGAAACCAGCTCTAACCCTGCCTGTTGCCTTAATTTTAGGAAGCAGAGCTACGGACCTGGGGATACCTCACAGCAGATACAGCAGTGCATTGACAGCAGTGAACGTCCTCAAAATGACTGAGGCTTAGCGCCTATCTTTATTCCATGGGTGTAGTCCCGTGCTGACTGCTGGGTAATAAGTGTGCTCAGTGGAGGTTCATGAACACATAAATCACTGATGGGATTCAGAAAATAAATGTACCAGAAAAAGATTATTAAGTGACAGATGAATGTTAGCTGTGAAAAGATTAAAAAACAAAAACAAAAACAAACTATCTGAACACTAGGTGACACTAATAGATTTTAATCCTATACAAACGCACAACATTCATCTTTAATCCACAATTTTGTGGGAAAGAGAAAAATTGCAAGAAATCAAGGGTGCACTACCCCTTGTTATGGTCTATGCAAGGTAAAATTGAAACCTGGACTAATTTAAGTTATGGTAAAAACCTTACCGTGTTCATGCCAAATAGATTACTATATGCAGTTCTTTCCTGTCACAGGCATCCTTGTTACCAAGAAAACAGAGCACAGTTCTAAGCTGTATGGGTGAAGAACACATGAGGCTGAAACTCGTTATTTTTGGTCTCTTTCTCTTTTTCTTTAAACAAAACTCCACACAAATATATTTCCCTCTTGATCTCTCTCCCAATTCCCTTTAGTTAAAGAGCCATCACTTTTTACCTTCTAATGAATTGTAGGCCTTGTCTTCAGAAAAATTCAAGGAGCTTTTAAACTGGTAGGTTTTGTACTTCAGTCATGATAGCCACAAGCTAAAGATGTGTATAGATTGCAGAAACAAACTCTAGATGAACTTTCTGAAGTTAATAGTGAGGATGAGTTAATAGTGAGGTTTCAAACTCAAAACCTGTTGCCAAGCCCTTTTTCTAAAATACATTCTGATGATAAGGAGTCTGTTTTGAAAGCCTTAGGAAGGATATAGGAAGTGAATTTTGGCATTAATTCCAAGATATTATTTCTTAAACACCAGAATCACCTGTAGTACGTGCTAAAAGTTAAAATGTGCAGGTTTCTCCAGACAAATGAATCATGATTTGTGGGAAGTTTTGCATTTCAGTGCATACTCCGATTTGAGCTCCATTGCACTGAAAGTTGATGCACATTATTAACACAGCTTTTTGTCAACAGTGGATACCATATTTGGCTTTTCTCTTTTAAGGCTGTCAATTAAAACAGGAAGCTGTCAGACTTTTCCCACTGCATATTATGGCCAGATGCATATATGCTAGGTGCTATATGTTCCACTGAACTCTTATAACACTATCACCATTCCCACCCCCCCATTTACAGGCAATAAAACTGACACTGAGATTGTAGGAAACATCCAATGCCTCAGAGCTAACACACAAGAGAGCTGACATTGAAACCAGGGACTGTAAGACTCCTGAAACCATATTGTCAAAAGCTATATTCCACATAAATAACTCACATTTTAAAACACTTGGAAATTTATTACTTAAGAGCCTTGCGAAATTACATCTACATAGCTATATCTATGGAGAAGGAAATGGCAACCCACTCCAGTATTCTTGCCTGGAGAAACCAAGGGACAGAGGACCCTGGTGGGCTGTCATCTATGGGGTCTCACAGACTCGGACATGACTGAAGCGTCTTAGCAGCAGCAGCTATATCCGTATATCTATCCATATAGATGGATCTGTCCCAAATTCCTACTAATATTTGGTCTTTGGCCCTTATTCCTGACACAAGGTCCTAAAACTCCTGTAATTTCCTGCTTGAGAGGAGTATCTTTTGTTATAATGAGATGACTCCTTGTGGGCTCCTGGATGGGACTAGTCACCAGAGAGACCAAGTCATGATTAAGAGCTTGGAACTTTCAGTGGCACCTTCGGCCAGGAGAGAGGTCTGGAAGACGAAGTAATAATCAAGCATGTCTACATGATGAAGCTTCCATAAAAATCCCTAAATATGAGCTTTGGAACATTTCCAGCTTGATGAAAACATCCTTTTTCATCTTTGAAAGGATGCACCCCACCTTCACGGGAACAGAAGCTCCTGCCTTTGGGACACCTGCAGACCTTGCCTTATATATCTCCTCATCTGACTATTCATCTGTATCCTTTATCATACTTTTGGGGCCCATGGGAGGTGGCCCCAAAATGTGCCTAAAGGCACATCCATTATTTGACTTAAAGTTACTTAAAAGTGGTTAATCCAGTACAAACATTCTTATGCTCCTTTCTGTCTCTTTCAAAGCAGGAAATAAATTTCTCATGTGAAAGTTACACATTCCTGCATCTGGAGATAAAAGGACATCCTTATTGCCAGAGATAGAGAATCCAGGACCAAGAAGCCTGTATAAAGAAACCTTAGTACTTTCACTGACCAGCCCAAGTCCGCCTTCTGTTTAGATTCTTCACCAATCAAAACCCAAAGCCTAAGTTTCTTTATCATCTCCATTCTTCAAAAATTTATTGTTTCTTTGTATATAAAGTATAAAAGCTCCTACTCCAGCCACTTTTTAGGTTCTATCTCTATGAGACCTCTGTGTATGCAGTTTAAAATTACTTTTTCTCCTGTTAAGCTGTGTAGTGTAAATTTTATTATTAGTTTAGCCGCGAGAACACAACAGAAGTGAAGGAGGAAATTTCCCTCTCCCTGATAATATCCTTTATTATATAATAAATTTTTTAATATAGGTAAAGTTTTTCTGAGTTCCATGAGCTATTCTAGCAAATGACTGAACCTGAAGAGGGGTCATGGGGATTTCTGAGTTGGTCAATCAAGTTGGTCAGAAGTATGGGTAACCTGGGGACCCACTTTTTATGATCAGCATCTGAGTGGGGAGCAGCTTTGTGGGACTGAACCTTTAAGCTGTGGGATCTGCGCTAACTCCAGGCAGTTAGTGTCAGAATTGCCTGATGTGGGAAATCTCATGCAGCTGGTGTCAGAAGTGTTTGGAGTTTGAGAGTAAAGAGCAATGAATTTTCCCTTAGACAGTTTTATAAACAAGACCTATTGATTTGCATCAGAACTGAATGGAGCTCTGTGGTGACCTGAATGAGAAGGAAATGCATAAAAGAGGGGATATATGTATACATACAGCTGATTCACTTTGCTGTACAGTAGAAACTAGCATAGCATTGTAAAGAACTATATGCCAATAAAACTTCTAAAAAATAATCCAAATAAACTCTGCTTTATACATATGCATAGATATAAACATACATACATACATATATATGTATACACACACACACACACATATATATATATATGCACACATATACACGCAGATAAGAACTGAATGAAGTATGTATTAACAGTTTCATCTTACAGAGAACTTTAGAGTGTTCTCACAGCCAAGAATAGGTTTTACTGAGATCAAGTCTCCGTATTTCTATTGCTTCAGTCTCTGGTATCTTATCTGTATCCTTCCCATATCTAGAAGGTGAAGAGATTTTTTGTTACGGTCTGTAAACCAGGCACTATTATGCTTTACAATTAGTAGCTAGCTGGCTGCTGAGGTGTTATAATGTTAGCAAAGAAGAAGCCATGTGTTGATGCCACCAGAGCCATGATATTTGGCAGGTGAGCAGAACTGCTAAAAGTAGTAAGAGCAGCCAGAGAAACCTGAAAGGCATTGTTCAGATTTGGGATGGCAACATCTTCTTTCTCTCTCATCCTTGGAGAAATGATTCCCCTTTCATTTTCAAAAGTGCAGTTACTAACATTGACAAAAATAAACTTCATGGTGAGTCTGAGCTCCTGGACCTCTTTCAAAGCTAATGTTTGCTTCTCATCTGGATCACACCAGGTGTTCCACTGGAATCTACAACATCTACTCTTCCATTTGTAATCACTAAGCATTACATGGAGATATTTGAAACCTGGAGAAGGAAATGGCAACCCACTCCAGTACAATACTCCAGTATTCTTCCTGGGATAATCCTTGGACAGAGGAGCCTGGCGGGCTACAGTCCATGGGTTTGCAAAGTCAGACATGACTGAGTGACTGAGCATGCACAAATGGGATATTTGAAAAGAGTTTTATGATCATTTTAGCCATTATTTCCCACTAGCTTTGAGGTAATTCAGCACTGGAGTCATCAGGCAGGTATTATTAGAGCTATTAATACCAATAATAGCAATAAGTTTAATGCTATTGTCATCTTGGCAAATGGCCTGAACCCTGAGGAGCTGAAAATGACAACTGCCGATCTATAGGTTTGAAAAAAATGGTTTAGATCACATTCACACTAGAGTGTCTTAGGATGCTGGGAAATTTTGCTGCAGGACATTCAGCTTTTACATGCAAAACACTGTTGTCAGATTCCCCAGATGGCTCACTTAAAACACATGCCACAGTCTAAAAAGAAAAACAACAACACTACACAGGAATCTCATTATAACAAGGTCATTGTCATATGTAGATACACAACAGATCTATGTTGGATAGTACCTAATGCAAGCTTTTCCATTACAAGGAAAAATATTACAGATATTCACAAGCAAATACATAAATGATTATAGTTAGAATATATTTAAAATTTTAACTGTGGCTTCTATGTGTCAGCAAGACTCATTCCTCACTTATTAGTTTATACATTGATTATATTATTCAACCTTTCTCAGTGTTTAACTCTGAGACTTGTGCATGTTTTCAGGTTTCTGAAAATGCTTTTCCCTTTCTCCAGATTGCTTCTCCATCAGATTGTTTTGTGAATGGCTCCTTCTTATCATGCAAAATTCAACTCAAGGGTCATCTTCTCAAAAAAGCCTTCACTGATCATGAAATCTAGAGTCAGCCTTTGCTACAACCACATAATTATTTCCTTTCTTTTCCACAGTATTTATTACCATCTGAAATTATCTTATTTTTGATGTATCTTCCACCCTGGCTGCTAGACTACTAGACTGTAAGAGCAGGAAATTCATCTGTTTTGCTCAACATATGAGAGAGCTTCTATCAAAAATTAGGTACTTGATAATTATAATAGCTAATTCTGTCTAGACCCAAAAGCCAGATACACAATGTCCTCACTGTTTCATGTGTATTATTATTATATTTATTCCTCACAACAACACTGTGAGTTAGGTACTGCTATAGGCTGAATATTTGTGTCCCCATACAATTCATATGTTGAATTCCTAACCCTCAACGGGATTGTTTTAGGAGGTGGAAACTTTGGATGGTGATTAGCTCTGATGGGAGGACCCTCTTGCTTGGGATTAGTGCTTTATGAAAGAGACCCCAGAGAGCTATCTTGTCCCTTCTGCCACTCCTGCTTACAGTGAGGATAGCTGTCTATGATTAAGCAGGCCCTCACCATACACGGAAACTGCTGGTGCCTTGATGTTGAACTTCTCAGGCTCTGAAACTGTTAGCAACAAACTTTTGTTTTCCATAAGCCATCTAGTAGGTGCTATTATGTTGTAGTGGCTCAAATGGACCAAAAAAGGTACTAATATTGTCACTAATTTGCAGATGAGAAAACTGAGGACTGGAGAGGCTAGGCATTTACTTAATGTTATACAACTGGTAACAGGACTAAGACTTGAAACCCAGACTCATAAAGTCTGGGTTTTACAACAGCACAATGAATGTAGGCTGAAGAAATCAATGAAATAATTAACACAGACAAATACTGTATATAATGTGTTCATACATTTATAGGAACACTTACACAGCCATGTATTTACAGAAGTGCATTGCTTTTTTCAGAAATTAAAACAGACTTGTGCTGATGCATCTACATGGTACATACCTTATCAGGTCATCTAGTTGGAATTATCCGTATTAACTGGGTGTGTGGGAGGAACCAAAGAAAGAAATATCTCTCAAGATGTCAATATCAACCACATGGTCATAAAGTTCTAATATAATTGGCAAGATACCTAGGTGCTTCAAAGATGGCATAAGGTGGAGACATTTATAAAGCAAACACTAATATGCAAATTATTTTAAAGTTACAGAAAATAATCTATTTAAAAGTAAAGTTCTAAGAATAACAAGCATAGTAACAATAATATACATTTTATAGAAGAAACTAAATTTTAAAGGACCTTAAGAAGAATCTCATTCAATATCCCAAAGAGTTTCACAATTTGTTGTTATACTATTAAGAGCATTTTCATATGTATGCGCGCACACACACACACACACACACGACTTATATGTTCCTGTGTTCTCTTTTCTTATTTGAACCCCTATATCAGATAGAATGAAATAGGGCAAAGGCTAACAGAGTTTTGTCAAGAGAACACTTTCGTCATAGCAAACACACTTTCCAACAACACAACTCTACGTATGGACAACTCTACATACGAAAATCACTAAATGTTCAATATCGAAAGCAGATTGATTATATTCTTTGCAGCTGAAGATGGAGAAGTTCTATACAGTCAACAAACACAAGACATGCAGCTGACTGTGGCTCAGATCATCAGCTACTTATTAAAAATTCAGGTTTAAATTGAAGAAAGTACAGAAAACCACTAGGCCATTGAGATATGACCTAATTCAAATACCTTATGATTATACAGTAGAGGTGGCAAATAGATTCTAGAGATTAGATCTGATAGAGTGCTTGAAAAATGATGGACAGAAGTTCATAATACTGTACAGGAGGCATTGACCAAAACCATTCCCAAGAAAAAGAAATGCAAGAAGGCAAAGTGGTTGTCTGAGGAGGCTTATTTACAAATAACTGAGGAAAAAAGAGAAGCAAAAAGCAAGAGAGAAAGGGAATGATAAACCCAACTGAATGTGGAGCTCCAGAGAATAACAAGGAGAGATAAGAAGGCCTTATTCAATGAACAATGCAAAGAAATAGAGGCAAACATAGAATGGGAAAGACTAGAGATCTCTTCAAGAAGATTATAGATACCAAGGGAAAATGTCATACAAAGATGAGCACAAGAAAAGACAGAAATGGCAAGGACCTAAATGAGGAAGAAGCAATTAAGAGGTGGAAAGAATATACAGAAGAACTATACAAAAAAGATCTTAATTACCCATATAACCACGATGGTGTGGTCACTCACCCAGAACCAGACATCCTGGAGCGTGAAGTCAAGAGGACCTTAGGAAGCATTACTACAAAGCTAGCGCAGGTGACGGAATTCCAGCTAAGCTATCAATTCTAAAAGATGATGCTATTAAAGTGCTGCATTCAATAAGCCAGGAAATCTGGGAAACTCAGCAATGGCCACAGGATGGGAAAATGTCAGTTTCATTCCAATCTCAAAAAAGAGCAATGCCAAAGAATGTTCAAACTACTGGACAATTGCATTCATTTCTCATGCAAGTAAGATTATGCTCAAAACCCCTTGAGCTACACTTCAGCACTTTGTGAACTGAGAACTTCCAGAGTACAAGCTGGGTTTATAAAAGGTAGAGGAACCAGAGATCAAATTGTCAACATTTGTTGGATCATAAAGAAAGCAAGGGAATTCCAAAAAACATCTACTTCTGCTACATTGACACAGCAAACCCTTTGTGTGGCTCACAACAAACTGTGGAAAATTCTTAAAGAGATAGGAATACCAGGTCACCTTACCTATCTACTGAGAAACCTGTATGTGGGTCAGAAACAGCAGTTAGAACAGTTAGAAGCAACAGTTAGAACCTTATATGGAACAAATGGCTGGCTCAAAATTGTGAAAGTTTTATGACAATTTTTTTTTTTTGGTCACCTTGTTTATTTAACCTCCATGCAGAGTATATCCTGTGAAATGCTGGGCTGGATTAACTACAAGCTGGAATCAAGATGGCTAGGAAAAATATCAACAGCCTTAGATATGCAGATGATACCATTCTAACAGAAGAAAGTGAAGAGGATCTAAAAAGCCTCTTGATGAAGGTGAAAAAGGAGAGTGAAAAAGCTGGCTTAAAACTCAACATTCAAAAAATGAAGATCATGGCATCCAGTTTCATCACTTTGTGGCAAATAGAAGGGAAAAAGTGGAAGCAGTGATAGATTTTATTTTCTTGGGCTCCAAAATTACTGTGGACAGTGACTGCAGCCATGAAATTAAAAGACGATTGCTCCTTGGAAGAAAAGCTATGACAAGCCTAGACAGTGTATTTAAAAGCAGAGACATTACTTTACCAACAAAAGTGCATATAGTCAAAGCTATGTCTATTCCAGTAGTCATGTATGGAAGTGAGAGTTGGACCATAAACAAGTCTGAGTGCCAAAGAACTGATGCTTTCAAACCGTGGTGCTGGAGAAGACTCTTGAGAGTCCCTTGGACAGCAAGGAGATCTAAGCAATCAATCCTAAAGGAAATCAACCCTGAATATTCATTGGAATGACTGATGCCGACACAAATTTCCAATGTTTTGGCCATCTGATGTGAAGAACTGACTCACTGGAAAAGACCCTGATGCTGGGAAAGATTGAAGGCAAAAGAAGTGGGTGGCAGAGGACGGGATGGTTCGATAGCATCACTGACTCAATGGACATAAATTTGAGCAAGCTTGGGGAGATAGTGTGCGCTGCAATCCATGGGGTCACAAAGAGGCAGACAGGATTTAGAGACTGAACAACAGCAAACAAATTACATAGAAAGGCATATACAGTGAGCCTCACTTTACCAATAAAGAGAGACTCACCACTCACAAGTTTGATTGGAAAAGACATGAAAGAGAAAAGGATTAAAAATTTCATATGACTGCTATGTGCAAGCATGATCCTAGATGCTTTACACATGATATTTTATTTAATTCTCACAGCAACAGATACAGTGGATCTTATTGGCTGTCCCCACTCACAGGTTACAAATTCAGCTTTAGATAAAGAGAACAAATTGCCAAGGGTAACACAAATAATTAATAGGAGCTGAGTGAGAATGCAAACCCATTTCTGATTGCAATGAATAGTTGAAATAATGATTCAATATTCTTCTGTGCATTTTATCATTACTCACAAAAAATCCACATTCACAGGGGTAACTCTTAGTGATGGTGGTGGAAAATATTATTATTGGGAAGAGAACTGTAATAAAAATGATTTTGGTCAGTGGAAACAATATAAAGTCATTACTTTTAAAAATTACAAGCAAATCTTAATTCCAACCATTTAGCAGGAAATATTCCCTTGTTATCCAATCAATTCCTATTTTTGAAACCTATCAACAAAAGAAAAGATTAAAAAAATTATAAGCACTAATTGGTAGGAATAGATTATTAGAATAGCTTCTTCATATGTAAATAATTTACAAGATAGTGAGATATTTTGGGCTATTTTATCTGAATGTTTGATGAGAAAAAAATTTGCTAATTTAAAAGTTGGACTCATGCAGTTCTCACTTTTCAATATAAAATCAAAAAACATTATGAATAATTTGCATTTGAATCTCTGCTGTAGAGTTTCCGTTATTTACTTAGAATGCTAGGCATAGCACAGTGTGAAATCTTTTATTTTAGAATTTAGCCATATCAACTATTTACATATAATCATATAATTTCCCTATATCTTCTTTCCATCATTAATTCAGTGCCTACTCCAATAATTGAGCTTAACATATTTTTCTTCATTTGATTAAACTACTGTAGATAACACAACACTATTGTTATTAGCCAAAATTTCTTTTCTTCTTAGAAATCTAATATAGAGTTTATATATTTTTATGTATATATATGTGTGTGTGTATACATATGAAGATACATATTTTTATAGCAGCTTTTTTGCCTTTTTTGTTTGACTATTTCTGTTTCCCTCTAACCTTAAAAGAACCAAATTATAGGAATGAGATCACTAGTCAGTTTAACCTGACTCTTAGCTTATGTTTCCTTGAATGCGCACTGTGACTTGCCTAAACTGTTGATTCTTTACCTAGATGAAAAAAAGTAAGAATGAAAAGTTGAGTAGTTAAGGAATGACTAGCTCTCTACTAGTGCCCTCTTAGCATAAAGCGATGGCATCCCACTCCAGCACTCTTGCCTGGAAAATCCCATGGACAGAGGAGCCTGGTAGGCTGCAGTCCATGGGGTCTCGAAGAGTCGGACACGACTGAGCAACTTCACTTTCACTTTTCACTTTCATGCGTTGGAGAAGGAAATGGCAACCCACTCCAGTGTTCTTGCCTGGAGAATCCCAGGGACGGGGGAGCCTGGTGGGCTGCCATCTAGGGGGTCACACAGAGTCGGACACGACTGAAGTGACTTAGCAGCAGCAGCAATAATGCAGACAGATCATTTAGATAAGATAACACCAGAAGAGTCAGTCAGTCTGCACACAATGGAAAATGATGCAGAACCCAACCTTCTACCTCCATGATTCACTGAAATTCTTTCCCCTTATTCCCTTTAGAAACTGTCAGGGATGAATAAAATTCTTGGAGCTGATCCCATGAAATGAGTCCACCTTCCTCCCAGACTGTTGACTTTTCTGACTTTGCTTCTACTAACACTTGCTTCTTGATTATTGATTGGCTTTTGAGTGGGGAGGAGCCAAACTTGAGTTTGGTAACATGAATATTTATATATACATATAGGCTGCAGTCCATGGGGTCGCTAAGAGTCAGGCATGACTGAGTGACTTCATTTTCACTTTCCACTTTCATGCACTGGAGAAGGAAATGGCAACCCACTCCAGTATTCTTGCCTGGAGAATCCCAGGGACGGGGGAGCCTGGTGGGCTGCTGTCTATGGGGTTGCACAGAATCGGACACGACTGAAGCAACTTAGCAGCAGCAGCATGGATGTATGCATATAGATATATGTCCTGATCTTGACCACCAGGACATTTTTTCCCCAAGATAGTAAAATCAAATGGTGATAGATCTATCTATATGTTAGGTAGTTACAATAGGTAAAAGGAGTCCAGAATGGCAGTGGCTAAAAGACAAAAAAGGGAAAAGCCTGGGAAAATAGAACAAAGGAAGATTCAATACCGGAGTGAGAACCTCAAGTGAAACAAACAGCTCTCCTGGCTATCCCAATTTACATAGGGCAGGCTCAGGGGGAGGAGAAAAAACATATAAAAAGAGGAGCCAAAATTGAGCAGGGGGTTTCTCTTCTCTTCATGTCTTTTGGGTCGACCTACCCTCATGTCTCGTGGCTCTGACAGTAAAGTGTCTGCCTATAATGCAGGAGGCCCAGGTTCAATCCCTGGGTCAGGAAGATCGTCTGGAGAAGGAAATGGCAACCCACTCCAGTACTCTTGCCTGGAAAATCCCATGGATGGAGGAGCCTGGTGGGTTGCCGTCCATGGGGTCGAAAAGAGTTGGACACAACTTCACTTTCACTTTCCAGTTTCACCCTCATGCCACCAAGGATGTATTTTTCTTTGCTTGCCAAATAAAACTGAGCTGTAACACAGAGCTGTAACACTGGTCCATCCATCACTTCAAGTTTTTGCTGCAGCAAGACAGAACCGAGGAAAATACAAACTCCCCCGACATTATCTATTTATCTATTTGACTGCATTCTTCCTATTACAGCAGTTTAGCTTTCCATAAGGAATATACCAATTAAAATTAAATTATTCTATTAAAGAAGAAAAAAATGTGCAATTTCTTTGAGCAATATTGTGTTTTGATTTGAATATATGAACAATTCAACTCAAAGCTGTCATTACTTAGAAAAATAAGTGGTGAAAACAAGGTAATTGCATAATTAACAAGTACCCTTATTTGTCCTGAAATAAAGTAATGTCATGAATAATCACCATTATCTTCCTTGAAGGTAGAGGCAAAGATATAGGTATTATCTGTTAAATTTTATAAACACACATACACCCGTTTTGTTTCATAACTTGTATGAAAACCTTACATACTGAAATGTGGACAAGTTCTTAGTCTTTTGAGAAATACAACAACCTCTTGCTTATTAGTCCACAGAACTAAAAAGAAATTATTTCGCCTGACATATGCATGATATTTTGGACATAAATGGGCTGTTCCATGGTTTTAATGCCTACATTTCATATTCTGTCAATTTTTTTTTTTTTTTTGAGTGAATGGCTAGAGTCTTTTCTTGGGATGAAACTGTCTTTATTACCAAAGATCAAAATGACAGGCTATATGGGAAATAAGACAGAGAAAATGTACATGAGCTAAAAGCAAAATTTTTATAACAAGAAATGTTGAATGCTGGAATATGTTACTCTGGTGGTGAAGTTGGAATTATTTTCTTTGAAAATGATTAGAAATAGGACATGAGTGAGTCTCTCTGTGGGTTGTCTATGTCACTCTATTTCAAGGCAGGGCTGTGATCTTTATCTTTTAATGAAAGTACTTAAATTTTTTTGCTTGTAGAAATAAAATGTACTTATAAAACTATAATAGAAAAAAATTTAATTGAAAAGAAAGTAAAACAAACTTGGAATCCTATATTAAAGTATTATTTGACTATTTTAGTGCATTTCATCCATACACCAAAATATAGGTATATTCATTAGTTCATTTATTGAGTTGTTGTTCAGCCACTAAATCTTGCCCAACTCTTTGTAACCCAATGGACTTCAGCATGCCAGGCCTTCCTGTCCCTCACTGTAAGTTTGCCCAAGTTCATTCATTTCCATTCTTGTGTAAACCAAAAATGAAGTGCTGCTCATTCAAAGGTTTTAAGGGTTCAAAGGGTTCAAAGGGTTAAGTCGTAACTTAGTGTAATGGCCCAACACTACACCCTGCTGCTACTGCTGCTGCTAAGTCGCTTCAGTCGTGTCCAACTCTGTGCGACCCCATAGACGGCAGCCCACCAGGCTCCCCCGTCCCTGGGATTCTCCAGGCAAGAACACTGGAGTGGGCTGCCGTTTCCTTCTCCAGTGCATGAAAGTGAAAAGTGAAAGTGAAGTTGGTCAGTCGTGTCCGACTCTGTGCGACCCCATAGACGGCAACCCACCAGGCTCCTCCATCCATGGGATTTTCCAGGCAAGAGTACTGGAGTGGGGTGCCATTGCCTTCTGAGGGACATTCAAAATGGAGAAAAATAGAATGGAGAACTAGGTGTTTTGCACAAGACCCTTTGGTAGTTATGATGCATATCTAAGGAAGAATTACAGTGACCTCAGGTTATTGCATCTTCCCATATATAGAAGAACACTGAGATCATTAATTTGAGATATCTGGTATTTTTTTTGTGTGTGTGTGATTAGCAGTCATCTTTTACCAAGATGTATGCTTGACTACATGTGTTTCAAAGCACCCCTGCCCCCACCAAAAAAAAAAAATCATATATATATATATACACTAGCTCTTCCCAAACCTTTTCATAGCTACTGACAAGTTGTTTCCTGGGCTAAGAAAGATCCCTGAATAAAATATAATCCACAACTTTTACACAGTGCATTTTTATTTAAGTCAAAATATATGCGTATTTACTTTTTAAGCAACTACTTATAATGCAACTCTGGGTATCAGTCAATAATCTAATCAATGAAAATAGTGAAAAAAAACCCAGAAAATTTCTTCGACCTGTAGGCTATATATCCTAGAGAGAGGACGTGGAAAAGAAAAAAAAATATATCAACAGGCAAATTCATAGTTTGAATCATGATGATAAAAGTGTTGGAGAAAAAGCAGGGCTAGACAAGAAAGAACTTTTGCTAATTTACATGATACAGTCAGGAAAGTCCTCTTTATTCAGATCACTGAGGAAGAGGTTTGATGAGACTGATCCTCCCACTACAAATGACTTAATTATTTAGAGAAGGTAAAACAGCAACAAAAATCTATGTGACAGCCTCACTGTCAGGAATCCAAATGAGGCAGAGTCATGTCAGGGGTAGATGGAAAAGATCTCAGCAAATCTTGACCTGAATTTCTACCATTCTCTTCCACTAGACTCTAAACTTCTTCAATCCTATTTCTCTGATACCAACACAATATCCTTCCTATCATAGTACTCTGCGCATAGCATATTTGTAATCTCTCACCTGAGATTTTAACTACTAATATTGAATGCTGCTGTGAGGAATAAACTTTCCACACAATAATGGCTTCGGAGAAGGCAATGGCACCCCACTCCAGTACTCTTGCCTGGAAAATCCCACGGATGGAGGAGCAGGTGGGCTGCAGTCCATGGGGTTGCTAAGAGTCGGACATGATTGAGCGATTTCACTTTCGCTTTTCACTTTCATGCATTGGAGAAGGAAATGGCAACCCACTCCAGTGTTCTTGCCTGGAGAATCCCAGGGATGGGGGAGCCTGGTGGGCTGCCGTCTATGGGGTCGCACAGAGTCGGACACGACTAAAGCGACTTAGCAGCAGCAGCACAATAATGGCTTAATACAACTGATATTAAGCACACTTTCCAAATCTTCCACAGTTTACATATGTTATTAGTTTTTGGTTTATACAAAGAATGAAAGTTGAGTTTTCTGCTTCATCTTAGAGAATATACATAATGACAGCCTACAGTTTTTTTGTTTTTTTTTTTTTCAGAAGACTTTTATCTATTAGCTGAGAATGAAGCAACTTTAACTTTTGGGTTGTTGCCAGGAACACCTGCTTTCCCAAGACACAAGATTTGCCATATCACATTTCTCCTTCACCATGATTATATAAAAAGGTTGAGGGACAACATGATGTGATATGCACAGTTTGAATGGCTGTGATAATCCAATGAATAGTCCACCCATTAAATACATGAGGTTGTTCATATCTATTATTAAATTTTCTATAATGTTAGTAGATTTCATTGAATTGTTACACATGTATAATTTAAAAGGAAAAAAAAACACCTTTGTTTCTAATGCTTCATAATAACAATGGAAGGAACAATAATAACAATACAAAGAAAGAATGTTGCCCACCATCTAGTTCTATAAACCACTACAGTGCTGACCTATAATATTATCTTAAAAAAAGATTTAGGGCAAAGATCTGAGTGAAGCATTCTGTGCTCCAGAAATGTTGGCAAAATAGGAAAGATAAATGCTTCCCTAACATCTAAGATATGGAACCCAAGTGTCTATCAAAAGCTGGATAAAGAAGATGTGGTGTATATATACATAGGTACAGATATAGTTATAGATATATAGATAGATAATTACAAATATTTAAGGGAAAATTATTTGTGAACCTGGATCCTTGTATTCCACACTTAGAAAAACACTAAAACCATTAACTGAGGTTATCTGTTCCTTGTGACTAGCAGCAACCTTCTAAGATGTGTACCTCACTGCACATATCCCTTTTCCAGAATCATTTATATACTGATCTTCCCCTCTATCTCTTCAGAACAGTTTCTCAGAGCTATCTAAGAGGCTATCTCTCTGACTATGGTTCTCAGTAAGACACTGAATAAACTTAACTTACAGAACTTTTTTTTTTTGGCTTTGATAGATATTAGCCCCCAATACTTTTAATGCAGAATTCAGAGCAGATAATCATCTCCCTTTCTAGAAAGAAAAGCAGCACTGAGATACCAAGATCTTGTTTGTATCCCAGAAGTTTATCTAGGTTCTAGCTTTTAGGGCAGAGAGTTATATTCATGTAATATTTTGGTATGGTGATTGTGTGATTTGCCCTAAAAGCATTAACTTTAGTTGTATAGTTATGGATGTTTCTTAAAAATAAAGCCCTTCCCACTGTTGATGGGAATGTAAATTGGGGTAGCCATTATGGAAAGCAGCATGGAGATTCCTCAAAAATTTAAAAGCTGAACTACAGTATGATGCAATGATTCCATTCCTGGGTATTATCTGAGGAAAACAGCAATGCTAATTCAAAACAATAAATGCTTCCCTATTTTCATTGTGTCATTATTTATAACAGCTAAGAAGATGTAGTGTATATATGTGTGTGTGTGTGTGTATGTATATAAAAATATATAAAGGAATATTGTTTAGTCACTAAGTCATGTGTGACTCTTTTGTGACCCCGTGGACTCTAGTCTGCCAGGCTCCTCCGTCCATGGGATTTCCAAGACAAGAATACTGCAGTGGGTTGCTATTTCCTTCTCCTGGGGATTTTCCTGACTCAGGGATTGAACCCATGTCTCCTGCGTTGGCAGGAAGATTTTTTATCAGTGAGCCACTGGGAAACTCCCACATGGAATATTAATCAGTCATAAGTAAGAATGAAATCTTGCCATTTGCAGCAACATGGATGAACCTAGAGGGTAATATGATAAAGGGAAATAAGCCATACAGAGAGACATAAACACTCTGTGATTGCATTCACATGTAGAATGTAAAAAATGAATAAATATAACAAAACAGAAACATGTTTATAGATACAGAGAAGCAGGTGTTGCCAGAGAGGAAGAGGTTGGCAAGAAGAAAGCAATAGGTGAGGGAGATTAAGTACAAACTTCCAGTTGTTCTATAAATGAGTCACTGGTATGAAATGCGTAGTGTAGGCAAAATAGTCAATAACTATATAATATCCTTGTATGGTGACATATCATGAGTAGACTTAACCAAAGTGATCATTTTGAAATGTATGAAAATACCACATTTCTACAATGTAGTAACAACTAATTTAGTTTTGTGGGTCAGTTATAGGTAAAAAACCAACAAACAGATAAACTCACATAAAAGAGATCAGAGTTTTTGTTACCAGAGGCAGGGAGTGTGGAGAAGGGGAATTAGATAAAAGTAGTTAGAAGTTGGACTTCTCTGGGTGTCTCAGACAGTGAAGAACCTGCCTGCAATGCAGGAGACCTGTGTTTGATCCCTGGCTTGGGAAGATTCCCTGGAGAATGACAATCCACTCTAGTATTCTTGCCTGGAGAATTCCATGGACAGAGGAGCCTGGGGTCTATAGTTCATAGGATTGCAAAGAGTCAGACATGACTGAGCAAATAATACACACATAGTCAAAAGTTACAAATGTCCAGTTGTTGGATAGGTGAATACTAGGGATATAGTATGTGGCGTGGTGAGTATGGTTAACACTGCTGTGTGCCACATGTGAAGGATATTAAGACAGTGAATCCCAAGATTTCTTAATACCAGGAAAAAAATATATATATATAAAATTATTATGCTATACATTTTAAACTTAATATTGTATGTTGATTGCAATCGCAATAGAACCGGAAGACAAAAAATAAAGCCCTTTCTTTGGTCTTATCTAAAACTCTTCTTATATTTCAAGTCCAAAATATCATGCTCTAATGTAATGAGAGTTTCCTTTTATATGAGATGACAAAGTGTTTCTGCTCCAGTTTAAATGGCTGAAGGGAATTACAGATGACATTTTCTCCCACCTACCATTCATTAAGCAAATGAAGTAATTGAGACCAGGAAAGGTTAAGTAACTTGACCTGAAGTTGCACAAGTTTTCCATGAGAGTCAGAAACAGTATGTGGGTGTGTGTTCCTCATTTCAAAGTGCATATCGAAGCTGTGTTGCAATTTAGTCAATCTGAAAATCATGGGCAGGAAAGTTACTGTGGTTAACATTTCAAAAGGAGATCCCTTGTAAAAGGGAAAAACAGACATAGCATGTAAATCCTGCAGCAGGCAGTTCAAATTTGTCCTTTAAATCCAGGCAATGGCATTGCTCCATCTCTTACTATCTGGGGGTCTGGATATGACTGAAAAATCAATATGGACCCTCATCTTCCAAAGTTATTGAGCATCCAATACGCATGTGGTGTTGAAGTAAATGCTCTCCACAGCAGCCTCTTTCACAGTCTGGCCCCAGGGCCGGAGTTGCAATTTCTGCACGAGATGTTTGCCTCAGACTGGCTTGGGGACTGTGTCCCAGCCAAATGACATCTTGTTTCCTAACTAAAATTCTCCTCAAAATTCCTTTGAAATCTAGTAATTCCTTATCACCAAACACTGTTTACAAATCTTCTAAAGCACATACTTTTCCAATACTGCTGGCTGTTTATTTTGGATTTGTCCTTGCTCAAAATATTCTTTTAGTCAAGAGATTTTCTGTGATTCCAGAGGGGATATACTCTGACATATTTGTGCCTGGATAAAATTTCTGCTGCTTATGAAAACGTTTCTAATCATTATTCACTGAAAAGGTTTAATTGCGTGTCACCCAACTAGGATGTACTCTGGGAGTTGAACCCAATTATAAGCAGAAGAAAACATAAGAGCAATAAATGCTGTAGAAATTACATAATGTCTCCAGTAATCACATGTAAATTAATTTTACATTAGCTCATGCTTTGGATTATTCATGCCCCATTGGCTCCTGCTGTTACCTTTTACTATCCATAGATGTGAGATTAATGCGGATTGTTTTTGTTAACATTTGACAAATGTCAAAACATAGCTTCTCACTTTCTAGCAGTGACCTCTCTCTGATTTTCAGCCTATACACTCTCATCTCTGTGTGAGTTTTTCAGATATGCTCTCTGTGGAGTCAGATATATTCACCAGGGTTTTGCAAAATAATGAAATAGAACACGGTAATGAAAGGGCACCTCCCTGGTGTCAGGCTTCTTTATGAATTCCAAAATCATTTAGGTTAGGTGATTGAGACTTAGAAGTGCCTTGGATGTGATCAAATGGGGATCAGTGCACTCACAGACACCTACTCCCTTTTACATGCTCACTTTTTAAAATGTCCCTCTCTTTAAAAATGTGAATTAACATTGTAAAGGTACACCAAATGTGTGAGCCTTGGAAATGTCATTTAACAATCTCGTATGCTACTTACATCTGTTTTTCCCTTTTTTAATTTTCTTTCTTTCTATGACTCTGCTTATCTCAGAGCTGTCAACCAATTGAAGGAAGCTAAAGCAGTTACATGGTTAGTTAAAAAACATTATTTGTTCAGCTATCAAGAATATAACTTGAACAAAATATACCTCTATCAAGAGTATACCTTGAACAAAAAGTTGTGCTGCTTGAGAAATTGTAAACCAGGTTTTGAATAATCTAATTAAATTAGCTATACGTTCTCACCTATAGCATCACTGACTCAATGGACATGAGTTTGAGTAAGCTCTGGGAGTTGGTGAAGGACAGGGAAGCCTGGTGTGCTGCAATCCATGGGTCGTGAACAGTTGGACACAACTGAGCAATGAACTGAACTGATAAGTCCTCAGTCATGGAAGTAAATGTTCTAAGCATCTCCTTCTTAGGAATGTGACTTTGAATCAGACCCTATAGGATGGTGGATGATGCAAATGTCACATTTTGGCTGACTAATATTTGAACAAATTTTATACATCAGAGAAGTTCACCATCATGAAAGTTTTGGCAAAGCCAGAGATCACTTGATCCCTTTGCCAAAAGAACCTGAGCATATATTAGGTAGTTCAGCCAGGCAGAGGCACCTTCTCCACAATTGGAATCTCCAACCTGTAAACTGAAGAAGCAGAAACAGTAGAGAACCAATTTTGCTAGCTAGTGGCAGACTTGATTGCAGTTGTGTCACATTTCTAGGGGGTTTCTAGCTGGACACCCAGAGCAGGCTGTCCTCATTTACATGATTCCATGGTGTGATGTTGGTGTTGATCCTAACCTTCATCAACCTTCCTTGTTCCTGCCCAGCTTCTGAAGTTGATTTGCTGGACAATTTGTGAATTAGCCACTATCTTTTAAAGATATTCACTGTCTGCTTAAATCATGCAGACTGGGTTTCTAATGCCTGCAGTTTACAGCCCCGAGTACTAATGCTACACTGTGCAACACTTATTAGTGGATAATTATGCATTCTACACCTTGTTGATAATTTAGCTCCCTACACATGTTGATAATTTAGCTCCCTATAGAGGAGCTTTTGAATCCCTATGTTCAAAAGAATCTTTAGTGAATAAAAATATTATAACATATTTCTTTTTTATGACATCCTATTATTATATTTTCATTTTGATTCCATTGCAGAAATCCCAGCCTTTATAGATTTAGTGGTGCACTGTGGGTTGAACTTGTACCACAGAGGATATAGTTTTAAAGATTTATAGTTTGGTCCCATCTTATTCATGTCTTTGTTTACTGAGCTAAATAGACAAATGAGAAAACAAATGTAGTACCATAGTATTGCCGCTACCAATGCTGGTAAACCAACTCAAATCTTGGTTTATAATTAAAAAAAAAAAAAAAAAAATCCACCCACTGGAGAAACTGTATAATCCAAAGAGAAACAGCGGATCTAAGGCAAAGATTTAACCTTCAGGATTATGTAACTTTATTCTGTGTTTAATGTGGGGTTTAAAACTCATGCTGTCAGACCAGCAGTTTTAGACTTCTGAGCAGAAATGTGCTGTACTTTTGAAATGAAGAGCAATGAGCATACCATTTCCTCTCCCGTCACATTAGTAGCAAGACTTGCTCTTCAAATGTTTCCTGCTGGTTTCCATTGAGCACAGGAAGCAATGTTCTGATGATTAAGCAGCAATATCATTATAAAAACCAAATGAATAATCATTGTGTTAATGAACTTTATCTCAGAAAAGATTAGTTTTTTAATGTTAATCCTCTTCCAAATATGAAAGGGAAAATGTATTTCAATTCCATTTCATCAACCAGAGATGTTCATAATCCATACAGTTTTATATCCTGTCTGCACATGTCTCTGTAGGTCTGCACACTCATTGACTTCAATGCATACTGATTGATTCTATGAGATCTCTCTCTCTCTAACTCATACACAGGCACACACACACACACACATATCCAACACCTCCAGAGACAGAGCCATCGAGCCTTTCATGAATAAAATGAGCTGTGTTTGTTAGTAGCAAGCAACGCGTGTTTTACAAACTAGTAATAGGTGCTAAATCCCTGAGAATCAAATTGTGCCACTTAAAAGAAATCTGGAGTGCCTCTTTAGAATAAAATGAGATACTTACTAATTTTCTTTTAAAAAGTGATTCATGAGCTTTGGGTCAGAAGTTGCATTCTGAGGACCAAAACCTTTTCAAACACAAAATGCTACCTCCAAATAAATGAAAAAAAAAAAATTGCTAGATGACAGAATAAAATTTTTGTCCCTTGACAATGAACCCCAAATATCAGCATTCTCTGCTTTCTGTATCTTATATATCCCGAAGGAAATTCTATGGACACAAAATGAGTTTCAATGATGGCTATTACCTCCTCATTTATGTCCCTCTTTAGGTGCCATGGAACTATATATTAATATGAAAGAATGCTAGACATGGTTCCTGCTGGGTGGGCACTTCTAACTCAAAATGGTCACTTTTAATCCTGGAAAAATCACCCAACAAGAAATACAGAATTCTCTAACACCCCAAGAGAAGTGTCTCGTCAAAATTCTGCTGATTTTACGTTAACAATTCTCAACTATGGTGTCATAGCCTGGTGACAGAAATACCATGCCTATTCTTTATCTACACTGTAGCCAGTGTTTTGGGAAGGTTGGTATACAGCATCATTTTAGATGATACATGAGCAAACATTAATAAAATATGTAATTTTAAATATCTGTTAGGAAAAATGTATTTGTTATCAAGTTACAGTGTGATTTCATACCTGATTTTACCCTAGTAGTAAAAACTAAACAAAAAAGTGAATCAATTTTCAACTGAATTAGGTTATTGAGTAAATTGTTATACAGATGCTAATACGGACAAGACAAAATTATGATATTTTAAGTGAATGAATGAAACCATAGAAGCACTATTTTAATGGTAGTGAATTATCTTTTCTGATGGCACTCAATCATAGCAGTGTAGAGCTTTATCCAAGTTTGAGTACTCCTCCAATCAAACCTCAAGACAAGGGCCTAGATCCCAGCAATATAATTGAAGGTAATTCCAGAGCGTGCAGTGAGGGAGTGGGGAAGAGAGACATGGAGGTAGTGAAAACCATTCAAAGTGCATCAATATCATGGGCAATTTCAGTCCTGTCCCATTGGGGCCACTCTGATCAGTGGTGGAGAACACTCCATAGAACTGTCTCACTGAAAGGTATGGATGTTGTTGCGTTTGTTCACAACTTTCCACCTATTACTGTTTGATGGTCACTTCTGGGAACATTAGGCCTCTGGCTTTTTTGTCCTGCCCTCAGGGGCCAGGTGATTTCCCAGAGATACGGGAAACATACTGTGGTGTAGGGATCTTGGCTTTAACCTCTAGTATAGGAAAAAGAGACGGGAGATGTTGTGACAGCATCTGCTACAGCATCTACTCCAAATGCTTTAGAATTGATTTTAAATATTTTTTAAGTGACCAGTAATACCTGACAGTTTCTAGAGTAATTTTTTGATAGTATTCTAATTCTGGAAAAATTATTCATCCCAATATAGCATAAATGAGGTACATGTATTAACCAAGCTATCTCCTCTTACAACTAGATGGGTTCAACAATAATCTAATTGTATTATTTTGCATTTTGTATTATAAATGGTATTTGAGGAATTAGAAGGTGATGAATTATGTTGGAGAAGACTCTTGAGAGTCCCTTGGACTGCAAGGAGATCCAACCAGTCCATTTTAAAGGAGATCAGCCCTGGGTGTTCTTTGGAAGGAATGATGCTAAAGCTGAAACTCCAGTACTTTGGCCACCTCATGCGAAGAGTTGACTCATTGGAAAAGACTGATGCTGGGAGAGATTAGGGGCAGGAGGAGAAGGGGACGACAGAGGATGAGATGGCTGGATGGCATCACTGACTCGATGGACGTGAGTTTGAGTGAACTCTGGGAGTTGGTGATGGACAGGGAGGCCTGACGTGCTGTGATTCATGGGGTCGCAAAGAGTCGGACACAACTGAGTGACTGAACTGAAGTGAACCGAACTGAGTTAGTATTTGTATATTCAATGGAACTATTGAATATTTCCACATCAGAGGCTAAAATTTAAATGTGAAACCAGGGACAGGAGGAAAAACAGATATCTGGAAGGAAAAATAGAAGAAAGATCAACAAATGATTCATAACTCCATTAGCATCCAAAGGACTTTTAGGTCATATCTTTTTCAATTACCCTTTTACCACTAAATACTTTTTTCCCCCTAATCCTTCTTGCTCAAGTCCATTAGTATTTACTTTTCTAGAATGAATCCCAATTCATTTTATACCAAACATCTCTGAGGAGCTTGAGCACCTAATTTTTAACTCTGTACTTGCTACAGTCTAGGACTTTGCTGGTAGCTTAGATGGTAAAGAATCTGCAGGAGACCCGGGTTTGATCCTTGGGTTAGGAAGATCCCCTGGAGAAGGGAATGACTACTCACTCCAGTATTTTTGCCTGGAACAATTTCATGGACAGAGCAGCCCAGGCTACAGTCCAAGGGGTAGCACAGGGTTGGACACACTCTGCATCATTACCCCATTGTTATCATCTGGAAGGTTAATCTATCTCTATTTTCACTCTTTGGGCCAGCTGACAATAAATAAAAGTTGTGCTTTGGATCCTTAGGTTTATAGCAATGAAAATATTAATTGGATATAAGTGCCTGTCTCAGAGGCTTAGGTGAGAAAGTTAAAGTACTATTTGGAGTTTTTAAATTGATCTGGCTTTAGCTGGGATGAAAGCTTGCTGCTAGCATAAGGGAGGTCCATGGAAGATTGCCCTGTCACTTTAAAATATACCCTATTTTGCACCACTGTGTCTCTGGCAGCAGCCTCTCACTAAGAGCAACGACTGGAGAGTAGGGATATGTTTAAAAACAGTAACTTCAGTCCTCATCCATTCTTTGGCAGGGCTCCTCACTATTGATCAGAAATGGAATCATAGTCTTTCTTTTCAGATTGTAAATTTATTTTTACTCCTGCACAGTTCTGTAGCAAACTCTAATTTAGAGTTGCAGTTGTACTCAGCTCTCTCCTCTGAGACAGTGGTGCTGATACTGTCTCTGGGAACATGTTTTTGTTCCACATTCCACAGCACTATCCTTTGTGCAAGATGTAAAATTGGAGTTAATTAATTAAAAAGCACAAGGCTGCCATGCATACACAGAGGTAAAAAAAACAAAAATCACAGCTATTCTTAAACTGAACGCACACTGTGTTTCAAACAGGTAACACTTATTTGGTGTTGCTTATTTGATGAAAACTGGAAACTACATGTGAGAAAAAATGCTAATCTTGGTCAATTGTATCTATGGTTTTTCTTCTTTAATCTTTATATTTTTCATAAGGACTGATAATAGTTGTGATTTTAATCAACAATAATGTTCAGTGAGTACGTGCTGTGTGATGGAAAGGGTTTTAGTAATTGGAGATAGGAAGATCAGTTAAGAATGGTTACTACAAGTTGCTCATGGTGTCCTCATTTGGGGAGGAAAGGGCACAGTGGTTTAACCAGTGAATTATAAAACGTTGAGAGACTTGAAAAGAGAAAAGAGAAGGGACATGAGTTTGTCAGGTTGGTGAGCACATGTGATCGGGCCTCTTTTGCCATCTCACCACGTGGAACTGAATAAAAGAGCTGAGTGAGCTCTCTGTTCTGTTCCACGGATCTATGTGTCTGTTCTGTACCAGTTCCATACTGCTTTAATTAATGTAGCTTTGTAATAGAATCCGAAGTCAGGGAGCATGATACCTCCAACTCTGTTCTTCTTTATCAAGTTTATTTATTTTTATTTTTTAAATTTTAATTAATTAAATTGTATTGGCGTGTATTTGCTTTACACTGCTGTGTTAGTTTCCGTTGTGCAACAGTGTGAACCAGCTATCTGTATACATATACGCCCTCCCTCCAGAGCCTCCCTCCCAACCCTACCGTCCCACTCTTCTGGGTTGTCGCAGAGCACTGAACTGAACTCTCTATGCTGTACAGCATCTTCCCACTAGCTTATCTGTTTTACACTCGAAAGTGTATATAGAAACATGGCATTTTAGTGTAAAAACAAAATACCATCCTGAGGATTTTTTTGGGGGTATATATGAATAATTATTTAAACTGAACCGTCTGTGTCTTTTACCCCGGGAAGACTGAATTTTTAATGGTATTAGGTAAGCCAGTAGATATTTAATAAATATTGAAAGAGATAAAACTGTGAAGCTTTTGGATCCTTTGCTTTCAATTTGCCATTCTATGATAACTAATTTGAAACACATGAACTAGAATAAACATTATAAATAACATATGCCTTTTCTTCTGAATGTAGTAATAATAGCTGTCATTGATCACTGTGACCCAGACCCTGATCTAAATGCTTTTCTTTAAAATAACTAGTGTTCTTTATTTTTATTGTTGTTGCTTTTGTTTGTTTTTTATTTTTATTTATTTATTTTTTAAAATTTTATTTTATTTAACTTTACAATATTGTATTTGTTTTGCCATATATCAAAATGAATCTGCCACAGGGTATACATGTGTTCCCCATCCTGAACCCTCCTCCCTCCTCCCTCCCCATACCATCCCTCTAGGTTGTCTCCGTGCACCAGCCCCAAGCATTCAGTATCGAGCATTGAACCTGGACTGGCGGCTCATTTCATATATGATATTATACATATTTCAATGCCATTCTCCCAAATCATCCCACCCTCTCCCTCTCCCACAGAGTCCAAAAGACTGTTCTATACATCAGTGTCTCTTTTGCTGTCTCGTATACAGGGTTATTGTTACCATCTTTCTAAATTCCATATATATGCATTAGTATACTGTATTGGTGTTTTTCTTTCTGGCTTACTTCACTCTGTATAATAGGCTCCAGTTTCATCCACCTCATTAGAACTGATTCAAATGTATTCTTTTTAATGGCTGAGTAATACTCCATTGTGTATATGTACCACAGCTTTCTTATCCATTCATCTGCTGATGGACATCTAGGTTATTTGTGGCCTTTTATGGTTCCATATAAATTTTAAAACTATTTGTTCTAGTTCTGTGAAAGATGTGATAGGTATTTTGACAGGAGTTGCATTAAATCTGTAGATGGTTTAGATAGCATAGGCATTTTAACAATATTAATTCTTTCAAGTCATGGACATGGGATATATCTCCATTTCTTTGTATTATCTTCAATTTTCATCATATAAAAATAATAAATAATAATTTAAAAGAAGAATTGAATGAGAAACTGCATGAAAGTGAAAGGCAAAACCAAAAAATCACTCATGCTAGAAAGAATTATCTTTCAAACACAAGCCAGGACAGTGAAATATCTAGTGAAGCGTGTTTTTTTCTGAGTCCTTTATCCTTTATTCTATAAGCATTTATTAATTATTACTATGTTCAGGCAGTGTGCTTTGGTTCAGGAGCAACAATAAATATTTTTTACAAGAAAGCAAAGGGTGAGAGAAGTAATTTATAGGTTATAGGATGTGATAAAGATATATTAACCAATCACAACAGATACAAGATTATTTATATCTGATTAAACACATTTTCAGAAAATTTCCAGACAATGGGGAAAATTTGAATACTACTGAAGAAATATTTTCATTTCATCTATGCTTGATAATATTATTATGTCTGAGTTTTAAAAGTGTCCTTCTCTTAACCTACTGTATTGCACACGGAACTCTCCTCAGTACTCTGTAATGACCTATATGGGAATAGAATCTAAAAAAGAGTGGATACATGTGTATGTATAATTGATTCACTTTGCTATACAACAGAAACGAACACAACATTGTAAATCAACTATATCCCAATAAAAATTAAAAATAAGAAATAATCTTAAAATATGTATGAATAGAATAAGAACAAAAATCAAGAAAAATTTAAAAGAAAGGTCAAGTTCATGACTAGGCATCTCTCAAATAATAATGACTATAATAAAGGAAGTTTCTTATCTGAGAAACAAGCTGTTAACGATTGTTTATCTTGGCTTGTCATAAGCATTTTGAACTCTTAGTATGTAACTGGAGTAAATATGTAAAGTAATCCCTCCCAATATCCCTTCCACAGCCTGCTCCCAAGCTCTGTGTTCTCATCTCCACATCTTAGACTTGGGGCAAAGCATGCCACCTCTCATTTCCAGGTTTCCACTCCAATTCTTTGGGTTTCAATGCAATGGCTATTTAGGACAAATGTTTCACTGCATACCTGTACCAGTGGAATGAAACTAATGTGACCCAGAAACAAACATAATTAAGGTATTTACTATGTTTTAAAAGAAATTCCTAGTGTCCATCTTAAATTTAAAAAGTTATAATTTAAAATAATTTCTCTGTTCCCACAACACGCAAAAGAAACTGCTGTTTTAGGTGCCTAAGAGAGGTGAATGTTTTCTACCAACAAAAGGGATGGGCTTTAAAAGATGGAATCATCTTTGAAAGTCATTATAAATAGAATATGAAAATTCCATTTCTCCACATTTCTCCTTTATGAGTGTAGACAAATAGATTCAGAAAAGAAACCTAAGCAAGCATTTGTCACTGATAAACATTCCACTTGCTTGGGGTAAAAAAAAAAAAGCAGTCATTGTCTTGTAACCTGAACATTTTTCCCCTGGATGAACTAGAATTCATTTACTTTATCTGTGAGCATAATCGCCTCTGCCCTTTCTGGCTGGAATTATACTTTAGTTCTGCCTGATTATACTGTCATTCAGATCTGCAATGAGAACAGCAGAAAGAATAAGCAAAATATTAAACAGAGCTAGTTCTAAAGAACTACTTCCTAGCCTCTCTACTAGGAGGTGAACAGAAGCTTTGCCCATACAATTATGAGCAAACCCTATTTATACCACGAGTTCTTCCTCAAAGCATCCTTTTTTTTTTTTTCCTGTTGAAATCACACCAAATAACTTAGTTTTCCTTGAATAAATAATATGTTCTTACCAGGTTGGCTTGAAAATAGTTTGGGAATTAGCTCTTAATCCATCAATGGGCAATGAGGTTAACTGTTGCTATTGAAAGGCCTGTTAACATTCTCTATTGTAAGCAGTCCCTGAAGTCAGGGTCATTTTCTACTATAAAAGCTGGTTAATGGGAAAATAATTTTCATACTAAAATAAAATGTCAACAATTTGGACACTGAACAGTGTAGCTGAACCAGTTTTAGGCTTGCTCTATGTACATTAAAAAATGACTCATTCATTTATTCCCTTATTTATTGTTTTATTTAAACTATTCCCTATGGGATCCGAGATAAGGATGGGAGTACAAAATGATTATGATGTACTCACTATCCTAAGAAATTGATGATATTGACTGAGATACAATACTATCAAAGATGCATTGAACATTTAATAATTTGCTGAAGTATTTTAGGTGTTTTTTTAATTGGAGAAGGAAATGGTAACCCACTCCAGTACTCTTGCTTGGAAAATCCCGTGGACAGAGGAGCCTGGTAGGCCACAGTCCACAGGGTCGCAAAGAGTCGGACATGACTGAACGACTTCACTTTCATTTTAATTGAGGTGAAATTGGTATATAAGGTTATGCTAGCTTCAAGTGTACACTATAATACTCTAACTTTTTGTATCTACTACAGAATGATCATCACAATAAGTCTAGTTAGCATTGTCTCTATACAGCTGACCTCCTTACTCATTTCACCCAACACCCAACCCTCCTCTATGGTAATCACCAATCTGTTTTCTGTGTCTATACCTTTGTTTTTTAATTTTCTTTGTTTTTATTTAAATTGAAAAAATTTAATTGGAAGATAATTGCTTTACCATATTGTGGTACCATACCACATACCATACAACACTGTGAATCAGTCATAACTATATATATATATAACTGATTATATATATATGTATATGTATATATTATATCATATAAAAACTATTTTTATATATATATAAAATCCTCTCTCTTGAGCCTCCCTTCCACCCCCACCTCCATCTTGCCTCTCTGAGTCATCACGGAGCACCAGGCTGAGCTCCCTGTGCTATACAGAAGCTTACCACTAGTTATCTGTCTTACACATGGTAGGGTATAAATGTCAATGCTACGTTCTCAATTGGCCCCACCCTCTCCTTCCCCTGCTGTGTCCACAACTCTGTTCTCTACATCTGTGTCTCCACTCCTTCCCTGCAAATAGGTTCATCGGTATCATTTTTCTAGATTCTGTATATATGCTTTACTATGTATATTTGTTTTTCTTTCTGACTCACTTCACTCTGCATAACAAGCTCTAGATTCATCCATCTCTCTACAACTGACTCAATTTTGTTTCTTTTTACGGCTGAGTGATATTCCATTGTGTGTGTGTGTGTGTGTGTGTGTGTATATATATATATATATATATATATATATATCCCACAACTTCTTTAAGTTTTTTAAACACGTAATTTTTAAGTGTGTTTTTTAAACACACAATTTTTGTGTTTTTTAGGTTCTACCTACAAGTGAAATCATATGGTATTTGACTTTTTTTTCTGTCTGATTCGTTTCACTTAATACTCTCAAGGTCCATCCATGTTGTCATAAATGGCAAGACAACTTTCTCTTTTAAGACTGCATAGTATACCATTGTGTGTATATATGTGCGTGCATATAACATGTATACATATATATATATGTGTGTGTGTGTGTGTACATATATCACATTTTCTTTATCCATTCATCCTTTGATAAACATTTAGATTGCTTTCATGTCTTGGCTATTTTTAAAGATGCTGCAATGGGCATAGATATGCATGTATCTTTTTAAATTAGTGTTTTCATGTTCTTTGGATAAATATCTAGAAGTGGAATACCTGGATCATATTGTAGTTCTGTTTTTAAGTTTTTGAGAAACTTCCTTACTATGCTTCATAGTAGCTTTACCAATTGACATTCCCATCAACAAGTGTAGAAGGATTCTCTTTTTTTCACATCATCTCCAACACTTGATGGATTGTTTTATTTCATCCTCACAGCACCTCTATCAGGTACATACTATTCTAATCTTCATTCTCAAATAAAGAAATTGATGCTTAGAGGTAGTATTTACTCTTGAAAATAATGGTTAATGCTTTAAGAATACAGAGACAGGAGTGATTGATTCTGATTGAGGTTTAGACTATGCACTTCAAAGGATGTGGTAGTATTTAGATTTTGTTTTAAAGGCAAATTGCAATCTCATCCATGTTCCCATAGAGATTCTAACACAACTCTGTTGTAGTACTTAGTATATTTAATTGTATACATGTACATGTTCGCCATGCAGTTACATGTTTACTGCCACAATTTGGACTATCTAAGGCCTTGAACTGTGTTTAAGACATAGACAGTTTTCAATAAATATATTTTAAAATAGATTTTTATTGGGGTATGTTGACTCATTGGAAAAGACCCTGATCTGGGAAAGATTGAAGTTAGGAGGAGAAGGGGACAACAGAGGAGAAGATTGTTGAATGGCTTTACCGACTCAACGAGCATGAGTTTCAGCAAGCTCTGGGAAATGGTAAGGACAGGGAAGCCTGGCGTGCTGCAGTCCATGGGGTCACAAAGAGCTGGACACAACTGAGTGACTGAACAACAACAATAGTTAATTTACAATATTGTGTTAGTTTCTGCTGTACAGCACAGTGAATCAGTTATACATATACATATATCCACTCTTTTTTAGATTCTTTTTCCATATAGGTTGGTTGGAGTGTAAATTGATACAACCACTATCAATAAATGTATCAATATTTTAAATGAATATTTGAGCAAGATATTATAAGGTATTGTAAGGTGAGATTACCAGAAAAACAGAACAGCATTAGACTTGGCACAGAGATATGAATATAATTGTGTTATTTAAGTAAAATATGAGTATCAGTTCAGTTCAGTCACTCAGTTGTGTCTGACTCTTTGTGACCCCATGGACCACAGCATGCCAGGCTTCCCTGTCCATCACCAACTCACAGAGTTTACCCAAACTCATGTCCATTGAGTCGGTGATGCCATCCAACCATCTCATCCTCTGTCGTCCCCTTCTCCTCCTGCCCTCCTTCTTTCCCAGCATCAGGGTCTTTTCAAATGAGTCAGTTCTTCACATCAGGTGGCCAAGGTATTGATTGGAGTTTCAGTTTCAGGATCAGTCCTTCCAATGAACACTCAGGACTGATTTCCCTTAGGATGGACTGGTTGGATCTCCTTACAGTCCAAGGGACTCTGAGGAGTCTTCTTCAACACCAGAGTTCAAAAGCATCAGTTCTTTGGCACTCGGCTTTCTTTATAGTCCAACTCTCACATCCATACATGACTACTGGAAAAACCATAGCCTTGACTAGACGGACCTTTGTTGGCAAAGTAATGTCTCTGCTTTTTAATATGCTGTCTAGGTTGGTCATTATTTTCCTTCCAAGGAGTAAGAGTCTTTTAATTTCATGGCTGCAGTCACCATTTGCAATGATTTTGGAGCCTGAAAATATAAAGTCAGCCACTGTTTCAACTGTTTACCCATCTATTTGCCATGAAGTGACAGGACTGGATGCTATGATCTTAGTTTTCTGAATGTTGAGCTTTAAGCCAACTTTTTCACTCTCCTCTTTCACTTTCATCAAGAGGCTATTTAGTTCTTCTTCACTTTTTGCCATAAGGGTGGTGTCATCTGCATAGCTGAGGTTATTGATATTTCTCCCAGCTATCTTGTTTCCAGCTTGTGCTTAATCCTGCCCAGCGTTTCTCATGATGTACTCTACATATAAATTAAATAAGCAGGGTGACAATATACAGCCTTGAGTATACCTCAGGCAAATGTAGGGTGTAAAGATTATAAATGGAGGAGAGGTCATAAAAAGAGAGAGATGATACTGGAAAAGCAAGTCACTTTTTGATTATAAATTTGTTTTTACTTGAAGTTGATTCAATATCACTGGATAATGGGATGACCATATAATCTAAGTTGGTAGAAGATCATTAAGCCCAACATGAATTAGGAAAATGGTTAGCTGGACAATGAGATGAAGTTTGTTAGCCCAAAGCTGATGGCTGGAATGGAGATGACAGTGGAAGTTGACTTAGAAAGTGAAATCAAGAGCATTAATGATTGATCAATCAAGGAGATGCTTCAGAGAGAGGAATAGACTAGAATAGTAACTTTGGACTTTGAGGGGTGCCTGGGAAGAAAGTCTACCCATTAATGTGATGTCAGAGCAATAAGCAGAAAAACTTGGGTTTTAAATTGTCAACAAAGTTAAATTCACAACAAAAAGAGCATGTGTTCCAAATTTCTTAGGGGCTTTGATTATTAAGTGTCTGAAATTTTTCCTGAGCCACTTATTCTGAAATTCTAGATCAGTCTTCTTTAACTAAAAGAAAGATTATCTGGTATCAGATATCCTTAACATTTAAATATAGTCTATTAGGTTTTCTCCAGGTCTGTTCTATATGAAAAATTTTTAGAATTCAAGTGAACTTCAAAGAAGCCTCAAATGTCACTATAATCTCTATATACCCTGAGATGGAACACACAGACAATGTTTGTGACTTTACCTTAAGACTTGCAGAGCACTTCAACATGTCAACCTATGGACCCATCTAGATCCACAAATTTTGCAAACATCCTAGTAGATTATGCCTGTATCAACTGGCATAACAGAAACCACATCTCATAATGACTTGAAAGATAAGGGCATTTGTGGTTTCCCATCACTGGGAGTCTAGAAGTAGAGTGCATATCAGGATGACCTTGTTCAGGTGTTCTTTCTCTAGAGTTCTCTGGAAACTGCTTTCCTCTGTGTGTGGGCTTAATTGTTAGGAGGGCAGTGAAATGACTATAGAATTTGGGCACATGACTGTGTTTAGAGAAAGCATGAAAAAGAAAAGCTACTGGAAAGAAACCATCCCAGAAAACAGAAGAATAGTGATCCTTCATGTTACCAGCAAGCATTTCCTGTACTCTCAAGCACAAACTGCACATTATATGTCTATGCTTGAGCCTATTGGCTTCCCAGGTTTTGCTAATGGCAAAGAATCTGCCTGTCAATGCAAGAGACAAGAGACTCCTGTCCAACCTAGATCAAATCTGACCTGTGTTCGATCTCTGGGTTGGGAAGATCCCCTGAAGGAGGAAATAGCAACACACTCTGATATTCTTGCCTGGGAAACCCCATGGACATGGGAGCCTGGTGGGCTGCAAGTCATAGGGTCACAGAGTTAGACATGACTGAGCGCAAGCTACATTTAAGCCTATCACTGGCAGGAGAGTGGAATTACTCTTAGAATCAATCAGTGCCCAAGAGAAAAAAGAAACACAGGCTGCTGGTAATGAATCTATTACAAGGGCAGAGTGAGCAATGGGGTCAGGGAAGTGACTTAGAGATAGGTAACTGCAAAAAGCCACCATTGCCTCTTTTCCTGGAGAACTGAAAAGGGGAGAACAGTGAAAGCCAGTGCTGCTCCTGACAGAATTGGCTTCACTGGGTAAGAACAATCCAGGAGACCTGTGTTCCATTCCCTCTGCTGTGAATAGAACCACTGTCACCTACAGGTTCTCTTTGCCAGAAGCAGAAAGACAATAGGTTTTCTCTTTCTACTCCTTATTTACCATCAGTGGCTTACACTGGTAATTACCCATCTTACTTTTCTTATCGAAAAGTCATTTGTAGACTTCCATTCTCCTGCTGGAAGAATGATTCAGGGCTAAGGATCTACTGACTAATCATTAGCATGCTTTCAGACTAAATAGGCCTGCAGGTGAAGCTGAGGGTGCCCAGTGAGGGTAAAGGACTA
Source organism: Bos indicus x Bos taurus (assembly GCF_003369695.1). Lineage (NCBI taxonomy): Eukaryota > Metazoa > Chordata > Mammalia > Artiodactyla > Bovidae > Bos > Bos indicus x Bos taurus. Next base: position 36,354,767 of record NC_040097.1, on the reverse strand, counting down.
TAGCAGATATTAACAGTTGCCCTGAAGCACATGACCCTGTGGGTAAGAGATGGATACCTGTTAGCACAGAGGAAGGGAGAATGGATACTGTGCAGATTAGCAATGTTGTACACAATAGCACTGACAATTAAGCCTACAGTTCATCTTCAGTGACTAATTCAGACTTGTGAAAAGACCTTGGAAAATATGACTTGAATTGAAATCACTTAAATAGTGTGTATCTCTTGATGGTCTGTGAAGATTGCTTTGATTGCTTTTGATTTTATCGGCAAAACACCCTACATGGACCAAGAAGAAGCATTTCTATGGGAGACTTTGTTAACATTACAAAAACTAAAAGGAGTAATGAATGCATTAACTAAGATCATCTCATTAAGATGGAACATGTTAGACATGCTCACGTATTATCAGTAAGTCTGGCTGCTTTATCACTTATTTGATGCTAACAGATTTCCTTCTCTGAGTTTTCTCTTCATACTGGCTCAGTAGGAGTCCAAGTACCATCACCACAGGGCTGGGAATAAAGATTGTGTCAACTCTTTTCCTTGATGAACATATCATTTAGGAGGAATTCCAGAGGGCAAGACAATCTAGGCTTCCAGTACAGCTGGAGTCCCCTTCTGCAGTCCCACTGGACCTATTTTGGGTTGCTTGCTGATATATAAAAGATTGCTCCATTAATTTACTTCTATCCTTCACACCCTCTAGAAATTTCTAATCTGTATTTCTTGTCAAACAGACACAGACATTCTGCTTTAAGACTTCTTTCTTTTCGGTCATGAATACAACTCAAATGGCAAGCCAACCTTTCATAGACATGCGTCCATCCATATTTCACATCTACTTTGGATACCATGTGATCATCAATCTGCTTTTTTCATCTAGTCTTGCAATTCCATACTTTCTTTTGGAAAAATAAACTCTGACCATGCCCTTCTTTTTGACTTGCTCACAAAATATGCTTCTTGTCCCTATTTTAAGGCTCAAATACTCAATAACACTTATCATAATTATAATTATATTAATCTTTGACTTTTTCAAAATACAAAGAAATGTAAGTTAGTTGCAACAATTAAAGAATAGAGAAATAGAAAATAAACATAGTCTTTTCTTCCTGCCCTCAAGTTTCTTCCAGTTTTGGAAATCACGTTGTCCTTCTAGACTTTAAAAATTAATAAAAATGTTTAGATATTGAATTCTTCAAACATACACAAAAAATTAATGATGAATTGAGTTAAGATAAGTTGAGTATTCCAATCAGTGCTTGGCATATAATAAGAGCTGCTGCTGCTGCTAAGTAGCTTCAGTCATGTCTGACTCTGTGCGACCCCATAGACTGCAGCCCACCAGGCTCCCCCATCCCTGGGATTCTCCAGGCAAGAACACTGGAGTGGGTTGCCATTTCCTTCTCCAATGCATGAAAGTGAAAAATGAAAGGGAAGTCGCTCAGTCGTGTACGACTCTTAGCGACCCCATGGACTGCAGCCCACCAGGCTCCTCCGTCCATGGGATTTTTGAGGCAAAAGTACTGGAGTTGGGTGCCATTTCCTTCTCTGATAATAAGGGCTATTAAACTTTTATTTAAATAAAAGCATAAGAAGTTGTCCAGTGTCAAGATCTGATGTGTTAACATTCTTCTATATTTGCATCAGATTTCTCTGTGCTTACAGAGAAATAAAGCATTCAATTTAGATTCACTAAAACTTGAGGCCCATGGCTTGTTACCCATCTCTGTCTGTCCTCTTCCCCACCCTCACTTCTGTCAAGTCTTTACCTCTAGACAGTTTCAAACAGATCTGTTCATAAGGAACAAGAATGGCAGAAACTTTAGAATCTGATGCTTGGAGAGCAGTGTTCTCATATGTATGTTGGTAACTTTCATACATATATACATGTCCATAATGTCCATAATCAATATATGCTATTGTTGGGACTTCCCTGGTGGTCCAATGGCTAAGACTCTGAACTCACAATGCACTGGCCTGGCTTCTATCCCCGATAAGGAAACTAGATTCCATATGCCACAACTAAGAGTTTGCATGCCATAGCTAAAGATTCCACATGCTGCAACAAAGATTAAGGATCCCATGTGTTACAACTGGACCTGGGGAAGCCAAAAAATCCAAAAAGAATTTCACTTAAAAAAACACTAGGGATCTTCCTGACCAGGGATTGAACCCAGGTCTCCTACATTGCAGGCAGATTCTTTATGGTCTGAACCACCAGGGAAGACCATATATACACATGTGTGTATGTACACACACACACACACACACACACACACTATTGTTTTGTGCATTTTTTAAGTTTACAAAACGAGCATCATACTGAATGCACTATTTTATAACTTTATTTTCCCCTTCTCATTATGTTTTGTGATCTCTCCATTTTAAGTCATGTAATCCTTGCTCATTGATTTTAATTGAAGTATATTTTTCAATAGCAGGTTCAAATGGTATTTTATGCGGTCATCTTTTGTTGACAGACATCCAGATTGTGTAAATTATTCTGTATGACAAAGGAGGCCAAAATGAAAATCTTTGTTCCTATTGCCTCAGGCTATCATAAAGGGTTTCTCTAGAGTAAGGACCTAAACACATTTTTTTCTGGGTTGTGGTATCAGTGCATCTTAAAATTCACTGGTATCATTAAATTATTCTTTAAATTTGCTGTATCGGTTTCCACTTTCACTGTAAAAGTTTTTGAGTTTTTCTTGTTCCTACCTACTTACTAAATACTTGCCTGGTCAAACATTTAAATTTTGCCAATGGTATCTCTAAATAATTTTAGTTTGGCTTCCTTTGATATTTGTGAGGATATTTATCTTTTCTGATATGTCAATGGGTAGTTTGGCCTTACTTTTTCGTAAAATATATTTTGCTTATTTTTCTATTGTGTCATTTACTTTTTTCAACAGTTTTGTTCACTTATTTACTTAATGTAAATTATTTCTTGGAAATTTGCATTATAAAAATCTCTTCTAATTTGTAGTTTATACTTATTCTATTTATTTCTTATCTTTTGATCATTGTAAATATTGTTTAGATTTTATATGAAAAATTTTGAACCTTAGCTTTTCGACATTTAGACCATTAATCTGTCCACAATCTGTATTTGTGTATTGAGTAACAGAGATGAAGTTTTTTTCTTTTTTCCTACACGAATGGCTAATTGTCCCAGCATCACTTAATCTTTCATAAGTTAAAAAAAAAATAATGTCAGATTTGTGTTATCCCAAATCCCCATATGTTCAGTACATTTTTATTGGCTCTTTATTCAATTCATCTGGTCTATTTTTCTGTTCTTCTTTTCTATTTTACTTCTCTCCACTATTGATATACTCTTTTAATTACTAGATGTTATTTTAAGAATTATTAGCTAGATGTCTTGAAACTAAGCCATCTCTATTAAAAAATGTTTTTGTTTTTTTTTCCCCCTACCATGTGTGCTTGTTTATAGTGGAAAAACTCTTGGCAGAATCTGACTTTTTTCTATGTTTATCAAATACTATGTGTTGGAAAAAAGTTTTTCAGTATGTTAACTCAAAGAATTTTTAGCTTATTTGTTCTTCACTATCAAGGTAGTTAATAGGTTTCACATTTATTGCCTAACAGGAGGGATCCAGAGAAGGGATGACCAAACAGCTACAACAGACAACAAGACCAAAGATTTACCCTAGACCCAGAGGAAGGAGAAGGCAGAAGAAAAAAAAAAATGGAAATTATAAATTAGCAATGCTGCTGCTGCTGCTGCTAATTTGCTTCAGTCGTGTCTGACTCTGTGTGACCCCATAGACAGCAGCCCACCAGGCTGCCCCGTCCCTGGGATTCTCCAGGCAAGAACACTGGAGTGGGTTGCCATTTCCCTCTCCAATGCATAAAAGTGAAAAGTGAAAGTGAAGTCGCTCAGTCGTATCCGACTCTGAGCGACCCCATGGACTGCAGCCTACCGGGCTCTTCCGTCCGTGGAATTTTCCAGGCAAAAGTACTGGAGTGGGGTGCCATTGCCTTCTCTGATAAATTAGCAATAATAACCTCCTATTTGCTCCATGCCTCCCACCACCTGCTATAGATTATGTATATTCTAGGGGCTAGAATGAGGGCAGAATTAAATATGAAGTGGAGACAATTTAGTTATGGGTCCCCAGGGGAACCACTGCAACCCAGTTTCTCTTAGCTCTCTTCTTGTTGGGGATTGGCAGAAGCAGTGATGATAAGAGATGAAAGAAACATCACATAGAGTTGGAGTTTGCAAAGGAATCCTAAGCAGATCCTGTGGTAGCATAAGTATTCCACATTTCCTTCATTTCCTGTGTATCATTAGAGTAGGAGACAAAAGGAGACAAAAAAATGACTCTATGTATGTCTCTAGGACAATGGGTTCTACACCCCTCACAAAGTTTCCCAGGTCCCCAGAATTGAATGGGAGCAGTAGAATGAGTACCAATGGGCTCAAGAACAGCATGGAAATGCTGAAGGACTTAGAAAGCTTAACTTATTTCCCCACAATCTCTTCGCAGCAATGGAACTGTGAGATTTTTTGCCATTGGTAGCCACAGGCACCTTCTGACTATGTAGAAGTCGCTGAATCCACAGAGATGTATATGGGTTTTTGCCCCAAAGCAAAGTTAAAAACAAAAACAAATTTCAGTTCAGTTCAGTGGCTCAGTTGTGTCCGACTCTTTGCGACCCCATGAACTGCAGCATGCCAGGCTTCCTTGTCCATCACCAGCTCTTGAAGCTTGCTCAAACTCATGTCCATCGAGTCAATGATGCCGTCCAACCATCATCCTCTGTCATCCCCTTATTTAGGGGGCAGTTTAAACTACCCTGTGCTTGATGTGGCACTACAAACAATAGAATTCTAAATATCATCTGCACTGGCGTTACATAGAGGTCACAACTGGAGGTCATGATCACATTTTTGGTGTCTAATAGTAGTAACAGGAAGATGGATTCAGAAATTAATTTCAGAGTGCAACTGACCTTGAATTTCCTGCTACTTTCTTTCTCGTGATTTTAATTAAATTATTTTATGTAATTATATTTTATGACTCACTTCCCAAAAGATTGAAAGCACCTTGAGAGGAAAAATTATTGTTGCCTATTTACCACTCTATCCCTAAGCCAAGCAAAGTGCCTGGTGCATAGTGAATGTTCTATAAATAATTGTTTAATGAATGAATGAATGCTCAGATAACACACACACACACACACACACACACACACACACACACACACTCACACTCAAGGCTCATATATAGTTACAGTGAGAAGAGCCCTACTGTAGTATTTAGGTGTTATAGGTATAATCCTGATCTATTCACTAGTTATGTTTGACCTTGGTAAATCTAAATCTTTTCAGAGTTTCAGTTCTTCTTCAAAATGGAATGATTAGATTTAAATCAGTGATTTATGAAATGTCCTTGCTCTGCAGATATTTTTGAGAACAGGATACCATTAGAGAACGTGTGCACTGAGCAGGATTAGTTTCTCTCATTTCTGGCTCATTAATAGCAACATTAATTTATTTTAAATATTAGGCTTAACATTTAAAGAGTATGTCTGTGGCTTACACACACATACACACACACAATCAGGGAGAATATCTCCAAGGTTTTCATCTTCTTGAGATAGACATGCTTCAAGTCTGTAACCAGAAAAAGATAATAGAGTGTTTATCTCCATTTTAACTTTGTAGTAAGTGGTAAAAAAAATCTTGTAAACACTGTCAAAAATCTGGTCTGTTCAGGCAAGAATTGGTAGAAAAAGAGTTAACTCTCAGGAACTGCAAAACTAAGTTGGTCGTATATTATTCTGTGTCTAGAAATCACATGTATGTATTCTACTAATCAGAAAAAAATATATAAATATTCTCTAAGTGTTTGATGTGTGTCTACTGTTGACGTTTCTGCAAGTACCTAACTTACAGAAGTACTAGATATTTTACTAAGAACTTGAAAATTAAAAAAATACAGCAACACTATAAGGTAGACATAATTTTAATTTCCTTTTATATTCCTTTGTCAAAATGTTTATTGGGCTTCTATATACCCTTGCTAACATTCAAGGGAATGGGCAATGAATATCAAAGTAAAGATATTCAAACTTCTTGCTTTCATGGCACTAATATGAGAATTGAGTGGTGGGGTCAGAAAAGAAAACAACAGATAAATTTATCACATACTTTGAGATAATGATGTGTTTCATCATTCTTACTAAAGGCATTCAGATATATCTAAAGAAAATAAAGAGGATAATGAAATAGAATATGATGAGGGTGGAGAGGGATGAGAAGAAATCTACATTTGAGTGAGTTCTGGGGAAAAAATATGAGAACACTTTAGCTAAGATCTGTGTAGTAAGAAGGGAATGCTCCTGGAGAAAACTATGGAAATTCTCTGGGAGTGAAAGAAATCAGCATTTCTTGAAAACAGGAGTAATTAAGAACCTGAGGCACAGACAGTTTCAGTTTTCTTTCAGTAAGTTTATGGAAGTGTCAAAAGTAACTCAGGTTTGCTTGATTCCAAAGCTGTTTCTCTTACACACAAAGTAATATGTCTTACCTTTGAAATGGGCTTAGCAGCTATACAGTTAAAGTCCATAAAATAGACTAGCAAGCTTCTCAGCATAAAAAGCTGTATGGTTTTGGTGATACTACGAAAAAATTTAATGACTTAAACTGTTGAACATTTGGGACAATTGCAATAGTATTGTCTTGTAGCAGTCTTACTTTTTATATTAAGAAATAGCTTATAAAATCCCTCCTTCCTGCACACTTCGTGGCAGCCTGTGAGAAGAGGTATCTTAAGACAAAGATATGACCAGGTAATTGGAACTGTAAATTGATAACAATTAGATCATTTGTATTTGTGTGACAGCAGGCAATAATTATAATTGACAATGTAGTGGTCTGTAATTGATGTCCATGATTTTGAAGGAGAAGAGAGTAGAAGAAAGAGGAAAAAGCCTTGGATTGTGTTTGTGAACATAATAAAAATAAGCAACAATAGGTTAATTTAGAAAATAAGATTAGAAAATTGGGTATATTTTCTTTCATCACTTTAAGTATGTCTTGCCATTCCCTAATCTAGCCTTGGTAAATTCAAAAAAAATTGAAATCATTCCAAGCATCTTTTCTGACCACAATGCAGTAAGATTAGATCTCAATTACAGGAGAAAAACTATTAAAAATTCCAACATATAGAGGCCGAACAACACACTGTTGAATAACCAACAAATCACAGAAGAAATTAAAAAAGAAATCAAAATTTGCATAGAAATGAATGAAAATGAAAACACAACAACCCAAAACCTGTGGGACACTGTAAAAGCAGTCCTAAGGGGAAAGTTCATGGCAATATATGCATACCTCAAGAAACAAGAAAAAAGTCAAATAAATAACCTAACTCTACACCTAAAGCAACTAGAAAAGGAAGAAATGAAGAACCTCAGGGTTAGTAGAAGGAAAGAAATCTTAAAAATTAGGGCAGAAATAAATGCAAAAGAAACAAAAGAGACCATAGCAAAAATCAACAAAGCCAAAAGCTGGTTCTTTGAAAGGATAAATACAACTGACAAACCATTAGCCAGACTCATCAAGAAACAAAGGGAGAAAAGTGAAATCAATAAAATTAGGAATGGAAATGGAGAGATCACAACAGACAACACAGAAATACAAAGGATTGTAAGAGACTACTATCAGCAATTATATGCCAGTAAAATGGACAACGTGGAAGAAATGGACAAATTCTTAGAAAAGTACAACTTTCCAAAACTGAACCAGGAAGAAATAGAAAATCTTAACAGACCCATCACAAGCATGGAAATTGAAATTGTAATCAGAAATCTTCCTGGGCAAACAAAAGCCCAGGTCCAGACAGCTTCACAGCTGAATTCTACCAAAAATTTAGAGAAGAGCTAACACCCATCCTACTCAAACTCTTCCAGAAAATTGCAGAGGAAGGTAAACTTCCAAACTCATTCTATGAGGCCACCATCACCCTAATACCAAAACCTGACAAAGATGCCACAAAAAAAGAAAACTACAGGCCAATATCACTGATGAACATAGATGCAAAAATCCTTAACAAAATTTTAGCAATCAGAATCCAACAACACATTAAAAAGATCATACACCATGACCAAGTGGGCTTTATCCCAGGGATGCAAGGATCCTTGAATATCCGCAAATCAATCAATGTAATACACCACATTAACAAACTGAAAAATAAAAACCATATGATTATCTCAATAGATGCAGAGAAAGCCTTTGACAAAATTCAACATCCATTTATGATAAAAACGCTCCAGAAAGCAGGAATAGAAGGAACATACCTCAACATAATAAAAGCTATATATGACAAACCCACAGCAAACATTATCCTCAACGGTGAAAAATTGAAAGCATTTCCTCTAAAGTCAGGAACAAGACAAGGGTGCTCACTTTCACCATTACTATTCAACATAGTTTTGGAAGTTTTGGCCACAGCAATCAGAGCAGAAAAAGAAATAAAAGGAATCCAAATGGGAAAAGAAGAAGTAAAACTCTCACTGTTTGCAGATGACATGATCCTCTACATAGAAAACCCTAAAGACTCCACCAGAAAATTACTAGAACTAATCAATGAATATAGTAAATTTGCAGGATATAAAATCAACACACAGAAATCCATTGCATTCCTATACACTAATAATTAGAAAATAGAAAGAGAAATTAAGGAAACAATTCCATTCACCATTGCAATGAAAAGAATAAAATACTTAGGAATATATCTACCTAAAGAAACTAAAGACTGATATATAGAAAACTGTAAAACACTGGTGAAAGAAATCAAAGAGGACATTAATAGACGGAGAAATATACCATGTTCATGGATTGGAAGACTTAATATAGTGAAAATGAGTATACTACCCAAAGCAATTTATAGATTCAATGCAATCCCTATCAGGCTACCAACAGTATTCTTCACAGAGCTAGAACAAATAATTTCACAATTTGTATGGAAATACAAAAAACCTCGAATAGCCAAAGCTATCTTGAGAAAGAAAAATGGAACTGGAGGAATCAACCTGCCTGACTTCAGGCTCTACTACAAAGCCACAGTCATCAAGACAGTATGGTACTGGCACAAAGACAGAAATATAGATCAATGGAACAAATAGAAAGCCCAGAGATAAATCCATGCACTTATGGACACCTTATCTTTGACAAAGGAGGCAAGAATATACAATGGATTAAAGACAATCTCTTTAACAAGTGGTGCTGGGAAAGCTGGTCAACCACTTGTAAAAGAATGAAACTAGAACACTTTCTAACACCATACACAAAAATAAACTCAAAATGGATTAAAGATCTAAACGTAAGACCAGAAACTATAACATTCCTAGAGGAGAACATAGAAAAAACACTCTCTGACATACATCACAGCAGGATCCTCTATGACCCACCTCCCAGAATATTGGAAATAAAAGCAAAAATAAACAAATGGGGCCTAATTAAAATTAAAAGCTTCTTCACAACAAAGGAAACTCTAAGCAAGGTGAAAAGACAGCCTTCAGAATGGGAGAAAATAAAGCAAATGAAGCAACTGGCAAACAACTAATCTCAAAAATATACAAACAACTCCTACAGCTCAATTCCAGAAAAATAAATGACCCAATCAAAAAGTGGGCCAAAGAACTAAACAGACATTTCTCCAAAGAAGACATACAGACGGCTAACAAACACATGAAAAGATGCTCAGCATCACTCATTATCAGAGAAATGCAAATCAAAACCACTATGAGGTACCATTTCATGCCAGTCAGAATGGCTGCAATCCAAAAGTCTGCAAGCAATAAATGCTGGAGAGGGTGTGGAGAAAAGGGAACCCTCTTACACTGTTGGTGGGAATGCAAACTAGTACAGCCACTATGGAGAACAGTGTGGAGATTCCTTAAAAAACTGGAAATAGAACTGCCTTATGATCCAGCAATCCCACTGCTGGGCATATACACTGAGGAAACCAGAATTGAAAGAGACACGTGTACCCCAATGTTCATCGCAGCACTGTTTATAATAGCCAGGACATGGAAGCAACCTAGATGTCCATCAGCAGATGAATGGATAAGAAAGCAGTGGTACATATACACAATGGAGTATTACTCATCCATTAAAAAGAATACATTTGAATCAGTTCTAATGAGGTGGATGAAACTGGAGCCTACTATACAGAGTGAAGTAATCCAGAAAGAAAAACACCAATACAGTATACTAATGCATATATATGGAATTTAGAAAGATGGTAACAATAACCCTGTATACGAGACAGCAAAAGAGACACTGATGTATAGAACAGTCTTTTGGACTCTGTGGGAGAGGGAGAGGGTGGGATGATTTGGGAGAGTGGCATTGAAACATGTATAATATCATGTATGAAACGAGTCACCAGTCCAGGTTCAATGCACGATACTGGATGCTTGGGGCTGGTGCACTGGGACAACCCAGAGTGATGGTATGGCGAAGTAGGAAGGAGGAGGGTTCAGGATGGGGAACACATGTATACCTGTGGCGGATTCATGTTGATATATGGCAAGACCAATACAATATTGTAAAGTTAAAAAATAAAATAAAATAAAAATAAATAAATGAATAAATAAAGATAGTGTCAGAAAACTGGGTATAAACTATAAACATCCTAAGTATAATCCTTAATATATACCTAAGCTTATAAACTCCCAGGGATAAGGAACACGCTCTTGAATGCTCCCTCTCAGTTCAGTTCAGTCGCTCAGTTGTGTTTGACTCTTTGCGACCCTATGGACTACAGCACGCTAGGCTTCCCTGTCCATCACCAAATTCTGGAGCTTACTCAAACTCATGTCCATTGAGTCGGTGATGCCATCCAATCATCTCATCCTCTGCTGTGTCCTCCTCCTCCCACCTTCAATCTTTCCCAGCATCAGAGTCTTTTCCAATGAGTCCATTCTTCACATCAGGTGGCCAAAGTTTCGGAGTTTCAGCTTCAGCATCAGTCCTTCCAATGTATATTCAGGACTGATTTCCTTTAGGATTGACTGATTGGATCTCCTTGCAGTCCAAGGGACTCTCAAGAGTCTTCTCCAACACCACTGTTCAAAAGATTAATTATTTGGTGCTCAGCTTTCTTTATAGTCCAACTCTAACAACAGACTGGTTCCAAATAGGAAAAGGAGTACGTCAAGGCTGTATATTGTCACCCTGCTTATTTAAGTTACATGCAGAGTACATCATGAGCAACGCTGGACTGGAAGAAACACAAGCTGGAATCAAGATTGCCGGGAGAAATATCAATAACCTCAGTTATGCAGATGACACCACCCTTATGGCAGAAAGTGAAGAGGAACTCAAAAGCCTCTTGATGAAAGTGAAAGTGGAGAGTGAAAAAGTTAGCTTAAAGCTCAACATTCAGAAAACGAAGATCATGGCATCTGGTCCCATCACTTCATGGCAAATAGATAGGGAAACAGTGTCAGACTTTATTTTTCTGTGCTCTAAAATCACTGCAGATGGTGACTGCAGCCATGAAATTAAAAGACGCTTACTCCTTGGAAGGAAAGTTATGACCAACCTAGATAGCATATTGAAAAGCAGAGACATTACTTTGCCAACAAAGGTTCATCTAGTCAAGGGTATGGTTTTTCCTGTGGTCATGTATGGATATGAGAGTTGTACTGTGAGGAAGGCTGAGCACCAAAGAATTGATGCTTTTGAACTGTGGTGTTGGAGAAGACTCTTGAGAGCCCCTTGGACTGCAAGGAGATCCAACCAGTCCATTCTGAAGGAGATCAGTCCCAGGATTTCTTTGGAAGGAATGATGCTAAAGCTGAAACTCCAGTATTTTGGCCACCTCATGTGAAGAGTTGACTCATTGGAAAAGACTCTGATGCTGGGAGGGATTGGGGGCAGGAGGAGAAGGGGACGACAGAGGATGAGATGGCTGGATAGCATCACTGACTCGATGGACGTGAGTCTCAGTGAACTCTGGGAGTTGGTGTTGGACAGGGGGCCCTGCTATGCTGCGATTCATGGGGTCGCAAAGAGCTGGACACGACTGAGCGACTGATCTGATCTGATCTGATCTCACATCCATACATGACTACCGGAAAAACCATATCTTTGACTAGATGGACTTTGTTGGCAAAGTAATGTCTCTCTGGGACAGCACAAATTTATTCGTTTTGGAGAGAATTTAGAAATGATTTTAAACAGGAAAATCTCTACAACACTGGCACTTCTGTCACGGTTTTGGCACTAGTTCACACAGCTCTTTTTCTTTTTTGAGCTCCAAGAGTTTCATGGGTCCCTGGCTAATTAATTTTTATAATGTGCCTGTGCTGTACATATCAAACTTTATTATTACCTAAACATTAGAAATGCCACACAGAGTGCTTGTAGAATTTACTCTTTTATCACAAAGCAATTACAAAATGCATAGAATGTTCTTAGTTACTAGCTTTCACTGATTATTTTGTGTAAAACTGAGTCACTTATGTACTGTCCTTGGGCTAGAAAGGGAGAAAATAGCATCTAAGGCAGAATGATACAATCTGCATGAAGTAAATGGCTTAATAAAATATCTTCACACTATCTGTCTTTGGTAAATCTCCACCGATATCACTTCAATTATGCAAAATATAGTCTCTTATTTCAAGATGCATGAATATTTGGTAAGTACAAAATATATGAATAAATGAGGGGGAAATATCACTACTCATTTCAACAAATTTTTCACCCAATATTTTGTCTGTGATTATTATTTGTTTCTGGGCTTGATATGTTATTGCCTACACTCTTCTGTTTTGTGCTTTACCATTCGGTATGACAAAACCAATGTTCAACCATACATCATAATTTTCATAAGTAAAATTTTGATGACTGTACATCACTTCTCCTAATGCTGGAATTGTTTTTCTCAATTTGCATGATAAACATTCTATCAAGGAGTATCTTGGTGCATAATTTTTTCATTTCAGATTATTTTGAGTTGACTTCAAAATTGGGCAAATACATGGTTAATATTTTAAAAATGATATTCACATCCTAGAATTTAGAATCTCGTATGGTTTGAGTAGTACTTATCAAATTGAAAGTGTGCCTGAAGAATTTGGAGATATTTTTGAAGTCGAAATTCTGATTCACTAGTCATCAGATGGGGTCTGAGAGTCTACATTCTAACAATGTTGCAGTGTCTGCTGATCCTTGCCCCACACTTTAATAGAAAGATGCTAGTGATTTTTTCCTAAGTATTTCAAAATCTATATGTATCCAAGGGCACTTAATGTTTCTGCTATCCAGAAAAGACACCATGATTGGATACACATTTATAGGTGTATGTGTTATTCTCTGAAAATTCTTTAGAAAGTTTATTCCTTTCTGATATTTCTGTTTTGTAGAAGAGAAGCCTGAGGACACTGGACTTTGTTTTCATTTGTAGCTGGATAACCTCTTACATTCCCCCACTATGTGTTTATAGGGTCATAATTCAAAAATGAATTCAAGCAGCAGGGCCAAGTAAGCTCGAGTAAGACTAATGATCTTGCAGGCATTAACCGTGAACTCCAGACAAAATACAAACAACTAGGCGAAGACATAGGGGAGTGAGCGAAAGTGATGATATTCTAGACGGGAACTGATACTTGAAAAGAGAAAAGAACACAAGGTAAATTTCTGGTGGATACGGTTTTTAGTCTGAGGGTAAGTCACAGTCAGTGTCACACAGGCAATGAAAACTCCAAAAGAAAACTCAGTGTTTCTGACAAGATGCACTGGGGGTTAGAGTTTGAGGAGACACTCCCCCTTGAAAGTCAGAAGGTAGCCTGCAAAAGAGATATTCAGAAAGGGTCTATTTTTTTAACTCTATCAACACCCTTGGCTGGCCTCTGAGGTATGCCTGTGTGGACCACATTGCCAGAAACTGAGCTAAGGATGAAGGAATGAATTAACATTTTAGATGCTTCCTTTAAGGGAGTGAATTTAAGAAAAAAAAAATGCATGGTGCTTAGTTTAGTCATCTACTGAAAGGAATTAACAAGACTGAAAGAAATGGAGTATCATAACCATGGTATTATTTTAGAAGACCAAATATCCTTGATATCAATTTTAGCACATATTGATCTATAGATTATATGTACTCCCTATCATAATTCCAGCAAACCTGGTTTTAAAATTTATATAGAAATATAAGGACCTAGAATACCCAAAGCAAGCTTGGGAAATAGAAATTTGGAAGACTTATGCTACATAATTTCAAGTTGACTATAACATATGGCAATTGAATAATTATTTTACTGGCACAGAGATCAATAAATTGATTCAATTAATAGAAGAGAGAGCTAACAAGTTGATATATACTTGTATGTCTTTTTTTTTTTTTTTTGGACAAAGACATGAAAACAATCCTATGGGACAAAAAGTCAACAAATGGTGTTGGAAAAACTAGTCTATCCCTAGAGAAAGCAATATGCCCTTATCCTACATTAAACACAAATACTCATTTGAGATCTATTATAGACTTAAATATAAATAGTAAAACTATACAGCTTTTAGAGAAAATTATAGGAGAAAATCTTTGTGAATTGGTTATAAGCAAAAGTTTCTTAGGACACAAGAATCAAAACCATAAAAGACAAAAAATGATAAAGTTACATTTCCTCAAAACTAAATATTTTTCTTCATTAAAATAATCTCACAACTTTGAAACAAAAACATGCATAAAATTTACAAAGTGTAAGTAGATAAATAGTCAAACAACACAGAGTGAGCTTTAATGGGCTCCAATGGCCAAATTGAGGACAATGTGAACAGTACAATTAATAAGTAATGGATTATAATCATTTAAACTAAAAATGATCTGTGAAACTGCTGATAAATAAGTAAATCAAGTACATGGGAGTAGTAACATGTTTCTAATAGCACAATGAAAAGTTGAATTGATGATAAAATTTCAAACCATTATCTTGCAACAATCTTAGGGATAATTACTATAGGCAAGCTATCCATAGTTGCTAATGTCTGTGGATGAAAGTTAAATAAAAAGAGGATATTCATACTGTCTCAACTATCCATACCCAGATTACTTGTGGATTATGAATGGACAGTGGCAAGTTTAAAGTGAAGTAATCTGGCAGACTCTACCTTTAACCAGGATATTAAAATAAACATCACTAGTAATGGGGCAAACTGATAACATTCACTTCTCCAGGTGATTCATTGAGAAAGATCCAGCATCACTTACATGGTCTTACATGAGACAAACCCAATTGAGGACCATTCTATAGAACAACTGACCTGAACTCTTCAAATGTTAAAGTCATAAAACACACACACACAAAAGAAAAATTATTCCATATTAAACGCTAAAGATCCATGACACCTGAATGCCATGGTACCATCCTCAATTAGTTCACAAATGCTTGAGAATCCTATTAAGGACAATTAGTGAAACTGAATAGTGTTAGTCATTCAGTCCGACTCTTTGCAACCCCATGGACTGTAGCCCTCCATTCTCCTCTGTCCATGGGATTTCCCAGGCAAGAATAACTGGAGTGCATTGCCATTTCCTCCTCCAGGGGATCTTCCCGACCCAGGGATCGAGCCTGGTTCTCCTGCATTGCAGGTGGATTCTTTACTGTCTGAGCCAGCAGGGAGGCACAAATTTTCTCAATGTGGTCATTTTTTTTTTTTTTTTTACTTTGGTTGCATAAAAATGACCTTGTTTTGAGAGAGAGACAGAGAAACATACGGTAAATTCAGTGGACAGTAACAATCGCTGAAGGATATATGGGTATTAATTGAATTATTCTTGTGACTTTCAAGGTTTATTTTATTTTTTTTATAATGAAAAATTCAGAAACATCACCAAAAATAATCTAAACAAAAAATTTTTCTGTTTACTTAAGAGAGATTCTCTTTATTAATGGATAGATCCTAATCTGTGATTAGGGCCTTTCTTCCAGCACGTGGAATTTTTTTAACAATATAATTTTTAATATTTCTTTTCCAAAATCCTTTTTTTAATATCATATTGGGAACAAGTACATTTCTTAGGTTCATTGTGTCATTTTCTATCCCACATACTTTGTATCTTTCTCTTTTATTTTTAATTGATGTATTTAAAACTTTTTTTTTTTTTTCAGCAAATTTTACACCATAATAATTTTTATGAGTCACATATCATGTCAAAACAATACTTAGAGTACAACAAGATTCAATAGTTTCAAAATCTATTAATTCTCTGCATCTACAAATTAAAGTAGGAAAAGATAATCTTGGTAAACATTAAGAAAACGTTTCTAAAATTCAATACCTATTTGTGATAAAAATGTAAACAAAATAGCAGTAAAGTTAGAAATAAAACTCTAACTTTATATAAAAAGTATATTCTAGAAAGCTGAAGCAAATATAATAGTTAATGGTGAAATATCAGAAGTACTCATATTAAAATTATAAATAAGAAAAAGTTAAAACTATTTTTGTCTTAACTTTCTGCATACTATTGGCTCTTTTCAAGATGGGTTTCCATTTTATTTCCACACTGTTAAATTCAAGGTTCTACTATTGCATAGATCTTTTCCCTAAATCTTTCCCTTACTGTTTTACATTTCAACTCAACCTATTGTCTGAAAATCTTTCTGTTTTTTTTTTGGAGTCTTTTCCTACCTGCATCCAAAGGAAATGCCAGTTTCATCTAATACTTAGTCATTATAAGAGTTTTCCCTTATGTAAGTTTTCATTTAATGCTTCTTTTCTTGTAGACTGTAGTATTTTGTGTTCATAGTTACCTATGAAACTGCTGACTCATCCAAAAATGATGAGAGGGCAAACTAGTCTGCCATTTGCCAATAGAAGCCTTGTCTTAGCTCAGTGTTCATAATCATTCTAATACTTCTCTATTAGACTGAGTTAAGGTTTGTGGAAACAGTGGAAACAGTGTCAGACTTTATTTTTTTGGGCTCCAAAATCACTGCAGATGGTGATTGTAGCCATGAAATTAAAAAACGCTTACTCCTTGGAAGGAAAGTTATGACCAACCTAGATAGCATATTCAAAAGCAGAGACATTACTTTGCCAACAAAGGTCCGTCTAGTCAAGGCTATGGTTTTTCCTGTGGTCATGTATGGATGTGAGAGTTGGACTGTGAAGAAAGCTGAGCGCAGACGAATTGATGCTTTTGAACTGTGGTGTTGGAGAAGACTCTTGAGAGTCCCCTGGACTGCAAGGAGATCCAACCAGTCCATTCTAAAGGAGATGAGTTCTGGGATTTCTTTGGAGGGAATGATGCTGAAGCTGAAACTCCAGTACTCTGGCCACCTCATGCGAAGAGTTGACTCATTGGAGAAGACTCTGATGCTAGGAGGGATTGGGGCAGCAGGAGAAGAGGACGACAGAGGATGAGATGGCTGGATGGCATCACTGACTCGATGGACGTGAGTCTGAGTGAACTCCGGGAGTTGGTGATGGACAGGGAGGCCTGGCGTGCTGCGATTCATGGGGTTGCAAAGAGTCGGACACGACTGAGTGACTGAACTGAACTGAACTGAAGGTCTGTAACTTTACCCCATTCTGGCTCTGTTTTAAATTGGGAGAAATTTCTAGCTCTTCCTGTAGGATGTACTCCCAAGATTCCACTTCCCAGTATTCAACATACTTTTAGTTTCCCTCTCCTTGCACTGTTATTTATTTTTGGTGCTTAGTCACTGAATGTTTGGAGATGTTCCAAATCATTGTCTATGTATTAGGTAGATAGCTAAGTCCTTTATGCCCGTTGGTACAGATTTTTTTTAAACTAAGGAGGCAGGTAGTAAAGAAAGGTATAAAAGTCTTTTTATTATTCCCAGAACATCATAGAATTGGTGAGTCATAAATGATTATAATTTTATCCCCTGTCCTAGACCTATTGAATTTTTAGAATTAGAATTTGGATCTAAGTTAAAGTTTTAGGGCCTGGTAATAAATTGACTTCCTGCCTTAGAATTTTAAAAATTGAGTATTAATATTTTATGGAAAAACCCAAATGAACCTTTTGGCCGACACAATATTTTTAGGTAAAAATGAATGGAAGATTCATCAAAGTCAGAAGTCTAATGATTTTACCCAAGTTTTCCCTCTATTTTTAACTGTAAAAAACAAGCTTGCATTAAGGGTAGAATAAACTTTTGGGCAGAGTCAACTAAGAGAAAATAAGAGAGGTAATTTTAATCACAATGGTGAATGCCTGTTTTCCTTTCTTGAATTGAGTCCTTTTGTTTCTCAGGGCTCAATTTTCAAAATTCATATTTTGTGTTCTACAATAACTACAAAATACAGGAGTGAGAGCATGTTCTTTATTTTGAAAATTGCTTTGAAGGTATATATCTTAAAATAAATCAAGTTAAGATATAAGTTTTGTTATTAGTTTGTAGTTGTAGAGTAGTAAATTGCAGTGAATGTGGCTGGATTTATATCTACTTTTAGGGATTTATTGGTGTTTTCTTTATGGCTTGATATATGAGCAATCATTTTAAATGTTCCATTGGCTCTTGAAAAGAAGGAGCAGTAGTACTTACACAGGATTTAGGACTTGAAATGCAGTTATACATAAAACATACCCTGTTAATGTATTACTCAGAGCTTTTGTGATAACTTGCTCTATCAAAGACTATGTTAAAAATTTTCAATTAAATTTGTATTTTTGGCTATTTTTATATTTCTTAGCATATGTTTTAAGTATTTAATTTCTAGATTAACTGCTTAAACTTTTACTACTATTTCTGCTTTTTGTACACTGGGACATGTGTTTTTAGCATACAAGCATGTGAAGTATAAAATTGCATATACACATATATTGATTCTTTTCTTGTTTGATTACTTCATCTTATCAAAGGCTGACAGGTTATATAAAATTTTTTTGTGAGTCTGTTTCTGTTTCTCCTAAGTACTTATTTTATATATTTAAATAATAGATTATCATTTTTTAAAGTATCATCATAGTTGGATGATTACTGTGAATTGTATGTTTTCTAACAAAGAGCATCTTTATTTAAGAGCTTACCTTGAACTCTACTTTCATATTGTTATTAGAATCTTTGCCTTATTTTTAATTGCATTTGTATTACCTATATGTGCCAGTCTTTCTCCTTTTAGCCATTATAGTCTACTTTGTTTCACCCCATATCTTGTTGAAAGTATATAGTTTATTTACGTCAATGAATATGTATTTACTTATTTTAGATTATATTGAAGAATCATTTTTAAATTAAGTGCTTTCATTGAAGCGTAATTTACACACAGTGAAATATTTCTTAAGTATATAATTTGGTGATTTTGATGAGCAATGAGCATATTATTCAAGAATGAATATTTTTGTTACCACAAAACAGCCCTCTCATGTCTTCTTTAGTAAACTCACTGCCCAGAAGAATCACTCTTCTGATTTTTACAGTCATAGATTAATTTTCCCTGTTATCTCCCTTTCTATAAATGTGATTATACTTAACATACTGATATGATTCAGAGTTTGACTTACTTTACTTGAAATAGTATTTCCAAGATTCATCTATTTTGTTGCCTCACTCAGTAATTTCCTTAACTCATTTGTGAGAAGCATTTTATTATATAAATATACCATAATTTTATGCTATACTATTCTCCTTTTGATGGAGAATACTTAGGCTATTTCCACTGTCATTTAGGTTATTGCTGCTGTTAACTTATTATGAATATGAGGCTACTATGAAAATTCTTAACTAAGTGTTTAAAATGAATACACATTTTTAAAGTTTATGCATGAAACGGCCATGTAAGTTTCCAAAGCAGTTATATAATTTTAGTCCCACCTGCAATGGAACCATCTGCTGTACATCAGCAGCTATGGAAACAGAGGGTGTGTACACTTGGGGTTCCTGAGACCCTTTTAGGAGTCTGTAAAATTCGAACTATTTTCCTAGTAATACTAAGATGGTATTTGTCTTTCATTGATATTCTTTTTGAAGAAAATCAATGGGGCAATTGGGCATGAGGTAAAATAAATCTGTCATTTATTTTAGCATAATCAGAGCAGTAACACCAAATAGCCGTTGCTTCTTCACTGCTGTACACTTACAGGAAAGACAGAGAGACAGAGAGAAAGGAAGGAAGGAAGAAAATGTTAGTATTACATAAGAATGTCCTTGGTGAAGCAGTAAAAATTGATAATTTTACTAATTTGTGACCCTTAGTATTCTTAATTTTAATATGCTTTGTGACAACAAGAAAGCACACATAAATGTCTACTGTGTATTCTGAAGCATAATGCCTTCTTGACAAACAGCACTTTAATTGTGAGAGAAACTGGATGCCTCGTTCATGCAACAGCACTTTCACTTAAAAAAAAAAAACTGACAGTTTATGATTATTCAGATTGGATATATGTTAAAACATTTTTCAAAAGTTAACTAAGTGTGTCTGTCACTCCAAAGAAAATAACTGATTGTGTGTGTTACCAGTGATGAAAGTTGAGTTTTTAAGGAAAAATTAGAATATAAAAAAAACCACGTATCTACCAGCTTCCCAATATTTAAGGACGTAGCTGATAAATTTGGTGGTGATGAAACGAATGTGGCTTTTGATGCTGCCTAATGAAGTATGTCAGTATTTAGAAGATCTCAATAATTCAGTAAACCTATATTTTCCAAATAAACAATGTACAAAAAACTGTCTTCCACGAAACTGGTCCCTGGTGCCAAGATGGTTGGGGAATTCTGGGCAACATTTTCTGTGGTTAATCTTTCAAAATTTTGCAACTGTAGTGGCTAGGAAATGCTATCTCATTATGGTTTTAGTTTGCCTTACCTTGATGATGAGTAATTTGAGTAATTTACTGGTTAATTTATGTGCTTTTAAAAAAATGTATTTTTTATAATTCCTTGCAGTATTTTCTTTGACCTAATCAACACTTATGAAGTGTTGTTGTCCAGTTGCTAAGTCATGTTGAACTCTTTGTGACCCCATTGACTGCAGTTCACTATCTCTCAGAGCCATTTCATCATTTGTCACCCCCTTCTCCTGCCCTCAATCTTCCAGCATCAGGATCTTTTCCAAATGAGTCAGCTCTTCACATCAGGTGGCCAAAGTATTGGAGCTTCAGCTTTAGCATCAAGCCTTCCAATGAATATTCAGCACTGATTTTCTTTAGGTTTGACTGGTTTGATCTCCTTGCTGTCCAAGGGACTCTCAAGAGTCTTCTCCAGCACCATAGTTTGAAAGCGTGAATCCTTCAGTGCTCAGCCTTGTTTATGGTCCAACTGTCACATTTGTACATACAAGCTGGAATCAAGATGGCCAGGACAAATATCAACCTCAGATATGCAGATGACACCACCCTTATGGCAGAAAGTGAAGAGGAACTCAAAAGCCTCTTGATGAAAGTGAAAATGGAGAGTGAAAAAGTTGGCTTAACGCTCAACATTCAGAAAAGGAAGATCATGGCATCCGGTCCCACCACTTCATGGGAAATAGATGGGGAAACAGTGGAAACAGTGTCAGACTTTATTTTTCTGGGCTCCAAAATCACTACAGATGGTGACTGCAGCCATAAAATTAAAAGACGCTTACTCCTTGGAAGGAAAGTTATGACCAACCTAGATAGCACATTCAAAAGCAGAGACATTACTTTGCCAACAAACGTTCATCTAGTCAAGGCTATGGTTTTTCCTGTGGTCATGTATGGATGTGAGAGTTGGACTGTGAAGAAGGCTGAGTGCCGAAGAATTGATGCTTTTGAACTGTGGTGTTGGAGAAGACTCTTGAGAGTCCCTTGGACTGCAAGGAGATTCAACTAGTCCATTCTGAAGGAGATCAGCCCTGGGATTTCTTTGGAAGGACTGATGCTAAAGCTGAAACTCCAGTACTTTGGCCACCTCATGCGAAGAGTTGACTCATTGGAAAAGACTCTAATGCTGGGAGGGATTGGGGGCAGGAGGAGAAGGGGACGACAGAGGATGAGATGGCTGGATGGCATCACTGACTCGATGGACGTGAGTCTCAATGAGCCCCAGGAGTTGATGTTGGACAGGGAGGCCTGGTGTGCTGCAATTCATGGGGTCGCAAAGAGTCGGACACGACTGAGCGACTGATCTGATCTGGTCTGACTGGAAAAACCATAGCTTTGACTATATGGACTTTTGTTCGCAAAGTGAGATCTCTGCTTTTAATATGCTAAGTTTTTCATAGATTTCAACCCCCCCCCCCAAGGAATAAACATCTTTTAATTTCAATTTCATGGCTGCAGTCAAGGTCTGCAGTGATTTTGGAACCCAGTAAAATAATATATGTCACTGCTTCCAGTTTTCCCTCTCTGTTTGCTACAACATGATGAGACCAGATGCTATCTCTCTTTCCTTCAGTAATTACCCTACACTTGCCTAAATGAGGTCTGATAATGATCTACCCTTCCTAACACCAAATGCTATGGAGATCTTTACCTAGTTTTCCAGATTTATGTCCAATTCTGCTAATTGTGCATTTGAGGCTAGCACATGCCTTCTCAGTCATCTTCTGTACCTTTCCAATTCTACTCTCTGTACTTCTGAGAAACTTTCTTCCTCCCATCCCTTGTAAAATCTCACAAATGACATGTCCCATCTATGACATATAAATATTATGTAGATTATTTTGTTAGGAATGTTGCTCAAATCATCTCTAGGCTTTCTCATTTTATTGTCTACTTTTATTAACAAATGAGAGAAAAGTAAAAATTTCTACATGTAATTTGAATTTATGTTTCCTTTTGCCTGGAGAATCCCTGGGATGGGAGCCTGGTGGGCTGCCATCTATGGGGTTGCACAGAGTCGGACACGACTGACGTGACTTAGCAGCAGCAGCTATTTCTGTCAGTCTGCGTAATACATTTAAGTTTCTGTTCTGAATTGCACACACGTTTAGAGTTGCTATACCTTCTTGTTGAACTGACACTTTTTATTACTATGAAAAAGTTATCTTTATCTCCTGGTATTCCTTGCTCTGAAGTTTACCGTGTGCTAGAAATAAAACCACACCAACTTTCTTAATGTTTTGGTGGTATATACTTACTTCATTTGTTCACTTCCAACATTTTTGTGTCTGTATATTTAAACTGCATACCCTGTAATTAGCTTAGAGGTGTTTCCTGATATTTTTATGGAGTCTGACCATCAATGCCTTTGATAAAAATGATTTGTCTATTTATAATACATACCGTTATAAAAAATAGCAAGTTTTCCTTTTTGGCTCCTTTGCTTAGCTTTCCAGATCATGTCTAGTTTTGTTTTTTGCTTTCTTTGGTTGAACTGAGTGTTTTTTATGATTATGTTTTACTTCTTCAAATGCCTTGTTAACTATTCTTTCTTTTTTGGGAGGATATGGCTTAATTGATCACAGATATGGCTTAATTTATCCATGAATTAAGATTATACAACTTTACATATAATTGCATTATTATCCATTTATTCTCTCTTCTTTCTCTGTGCTATTATTGTGCTATATATATATAACTTTTATATGTTACAAAATCCCACAACATTATTATATATTTTCAATATAAGAAAATAAGTAATCATTTTAAATTGTGTAGTGTTTATTTCTGATACTATGCTATTAATTTCTTCCTTAAATCTCCATCTGGTATGATTAGTTTTTCAGGTTGAAAAATTTTATTTTGCATTTCTTTTTGTACATTTCTTTTATGCTATGAAAATTCTCTCAGCTTTAATTTATCTTATAATATATTCATTTCACCTTTTCTTGAAGGTTATTTTTGCTGTATATAGAATTTTTGGTTGACAGATTTTTTCTTTTCTGTCAGCACTTTAAAGATGTTATTTATTATTTCATGGACTCTTTTGTTTCTGATGAAGTAAACCATTATTCTTATTCCTGTTCTAATATGAAAAAAGAAATATGTTTCTTTTACACTGGCTGTATTTAACACTTTATCTTCTATTTTTTTTTTTTTTTGACATTTTCACTTTTGAAGTTCTTTCATTTGTAATTCAACTACTTGGGGTTTGCTGAAGTTATTGAATCTGTAAATATATGTTTTTCAGTAAATTTGGAAAATGTTCAGCCATTGTACTTCAAATATTTTTTTGCCTTTTTAAAAAATCCCTCTATGATTCCAATTACATATAAATTGGATTGGTATTTTCCTATATGCCACTGAAATTTTGTTTTCTTTCAGTCTTTATTTTCTGTTTAATTTATAATGACTTTTCTTCAGATTCATTGATCTTTTCATTTGATGAGACCAGTTTTCTAAACCCATCCAAATTTTTTCTAATTCTAGAATATTTATTTGACCTTTTTGATACCATCATTACTGTTATTTCTCATCATTTTATTAAATCTTTCACTTTCTCACATAAAATTTTAAATTTATTTAAATTTAATTTAGTACTAAATTATGCTTCTGGGGCATCTGTTGATCTGATTTTATTGACTTCTTTTTTATCCAGATGTCACATTTTTCTCATGCTTTGTATGTGTAGTAATTTATCCCTACATATTCTTGTCAATGTGAATGATACACTAGAGCCTCTGAACCTTATCTGCCTCTAAAGAATATAGTATTTTATACTTGTAGGCAGTTAAATTACATGCAGATCACCTTGATCTTAGAGAGACGTGGTTTTGGGCTTAGTTAAAATTGATATATTTTCTCTTTAATTTTACTCATAAAGTAGGTAGCTCTGAGTCCTGGGCTAACTTGTAAGATTCAGTTCTCCTGAGGTGTAGAGCATTATAAAAAAGTCCAGAGCATTCAACAAGCTATATCAACTTGATGGAACTTGATTTGGAAACTCTGTCTACCTAGATGGAGGCAACTGCTGAAATATCTGTCTCCCACATACTGCTTTCTTCTAGGCTTCTTGAATCCTCCCTCTGCACACATATTTTTATATATGAATCTGAAGCAGTAATATGAATATTACAGGATGGGGAACACATGTATACCTGTGGCAGATTCATTTTGATATATGGCAAAACCAATACAATATTGTAAAGTTAAATAAAAAAAATTTTAAAAAAATTGAATATTACTGAAGCAGTAATCTGAAGCAGTAATATTTAAAAAAGAAGCTGAAGCAAAATATACAGTTTAGAATGCTCCCTCTGTGGCATCTTCCTTTCCAGGAGTTTTTTTCCAATAACCAGCTACTCTGTTAGCATCAAGCTCTGACTTTTGTTTCTTCAGCCCATTTCTTTTTGAATTCTAATCTTACTCTGTGGTAGAACATTAGAAAATGCTTTTAAGGAAAAAGCTGTTTATACATGGCATTCTGTCTCTTAAGAACTGTGTACAGTTTCTACCTGTTTTTGTTTGTTTATTGGTAGCTTTAGGCAGTTTACTTCCTGGTGGCACAGATGGTAAAGCGTCTACCTATAATGCAGGAGACCTGGGTTCGATCCCTGGGTCGGGAAGATCCTCTGGAGAAGGAAATGGCAACCCACTCCAGTACTCTTGCCTGGAAAAATCCCATGGACAGAGGAGCCTGGTGACCTACTGTCCATGGCGTCACAAAGAGTTAGACACGATTGAGGGACTTCACTTTCACTTTAGGTAGTTTATTTTAATATTTTGTGCAGAATTTATACACAGTTGTCATAGGATTAACACAGCACAGCCTTTTCTGCCATTTCCAGAAGTGGCACTTTGCTGTTAATCAGAATTTTCTTTCAGTAAGAATATTCATTTCATTACTAACGAAAGATGAAAGTAATATAAATATTGATCTGATATTTTATGCTGTCTGTTTTATACACTTTCTTGATATGTTTAAATTTTTCAACCTAATTTTTCTCTCTGATAACTTGGCAGACAGAATAAAAAAGAAAAAAAACTTAGGGAAAGATGGCTTGTTTGGTAGTCATGGTCCAAGCGGCATCACAATCATTTTTAAAGCTGCTCAATTGATCAATGATATATTAAAAGTCAATGTAACAGTGACAGACCTTTCCTACCAAAAGTCAGTCAGTTAGAAACAAATTCACTCCTATATACATGCCACTGAGTACCAAGCTTCCCAGATGGTGCAGTGGTAAACAATACTCTTACCAGTGTAGGAGATGAAAGAGATGCGGGTTTGATCCCTGGGTCGGGAAAATCCCCTGCAGTAGGAAATGGCAACCGACTTCAATATTCTTGCCTGGAAAATCCCATGGACAGAGGAGCCTGGTGGACTTCAGTCCATGGAGTTGCAAAGAGTTGGACATGACGGAGCACAGCATAGCAATGTGCTAGGTAATCAGAATCCGTTTCACCCAAGTAACTATGTTTTTAGTGATGATGTCACTCCACATGCATCTCTGAGATTCCACCAATCTCTGAACTCTATGATTTTTTAAAATTCTCATGTATGATTAGTAGTCTACTTTGCCTGGAGAGACTATGCCTATCAACATTTGTCTATATTTTAAGAAGCAATAAAACCACCTTTAAATATTTTTCTTAGCTCCTCAGTGATGGTTGTGTCATCCTTTAACAGTATAAAGTCTATTTTAAATTTCATTAATTATTACTATTATATATCCCTACCAGTGTCAGAGTGAAGGTCCTCTCCCTCTTACCCTTCACTCTAATGTTGTTGAACTACCAGTTTTTTGGTATGGTATATAGTTAGCTTACACATTGTGTTGGCCAAAAATTTTCTTTGGTTTGAAGTAAAAATAAAAGACACAGTTCTTCATTTTCACCAGGAACTTTATTGAAGAACATATTCATTCTTTTGTTCTACTACCATCTGCCTTTTTTTCAGGCAATGTCATAGTTTCATTTTTCTAAAGCTTTCTATCTTTTTGAGCAAAGAACTGTCCCAGGTGCCTTTTACTGTCTTTCAGGGAATTGAAATTTTTCCATTAAGAAAATTTTGTAAAGATTGAAATAAATAGAAATCCAAAAATGCAATGCCTGGTAAATATGGCAGATGAATCAGAACTACCCAGACAGCTGTAACAGTTGTTCCTTGATCATCAAAGAAACATGGAGTCTTGCATTATCCTTATGGAAGATTATGCATTTTCTGTTGAATAGTTCTAGACACTTTTCACTGAGTGCTGCTTTTAGTTGGTCTAACTGGGAGCAGTACTTGGAATTAATCATTTGGTTTTCCATAAGAAGCCTATAATAGAGCACTCCCTTCCAATGCATGGAACCATATACATGTCATCTTCTTTGGATGAAGAGTGGTCTTTGGTGGTTGGTGATGGTTCATTTCATTTGCCCCACCATCTCTCCCATTCCACATTATTTCACAGTATCCACTTTTCATTTACTGTCACAACTTGTTTAGAAAAACAAAAGCATTTTCATTATGTTTAAATAAAATTGCATGTGGGAATGTGGTCAAGAGGTTTTTTCTTCTTATGTGGAATCCAAACATCAAAGCAATTAACATAACCAAGCTGGTGCAAATGATTTTCAATGCTCAATTTGGATATTTTAAGTATGTCAGCTATCTTCCATATGATATAACATTGATTGTTCTCAATTAAAGTCTTGATTTGATTGCCATCAACTTCAACTGGTCTACTCGACCATGGAGCCTTGTCCAGCAAGAAATCTCCAGCACAAAACTTCACAAACCACTTTGACACTTTCGATTAGTCATAGCACCTTCTCCATACATCACACAAATTTTTTCTTTTTTGCTTTTCAGTTGCAGTTTTACATTTCTTAAAATAATAAAGCATAACATGCCTAAAACTCTGTTTTTTCCATCTTTAATAGTAAAATGTACAAAAATTCACGAATTTTGATATTTTTCAAATGCATGCTGATATAACAGCTGGTAGACGTACTCTTTTGTTCTGTGTTTTGTTAACTAGCATTTTATGCTGCATATCATTGTTTTAGACAGCTAGAATTCCATTTAAATATAAATCTTACTTTTCAATAAAGGCCATTATTACTTGCTCATAATAGGTGCTCATTGTATATATTTGTTGAATGAATCCATAAACTCTCATGATTTACCTGACCAAGGTGTTTTTATAGCATGCACACTAAAACAGCAATGACCCTGTAAATACAGAGCATGTCTAACTGGATTTCTCGTATTCTTCCATATTTACATGTAGTGAATGATAAAACAAAATGCAACCAAGATCTTTATAAAATGCCAAAAGCAGCAATAAAAGAAGAAATATTTAAAAACTAAAATATTTTTCAAGTTCTTACATTTCAGCTCAACTCTGCTACAAATAAGAGCATCATTTACAAAATACTGCAGTAATAATGCCTTGTGTAGATTAGCACAGAGAATGTATATCAGCATTTATAAAATTATAAATGTATTAGGTGGGTATATTATCCTAACTGTGTTCAGTGCTCTCAGGATATGATGACATTCAAATCTAGACAGAATTCAGATGTTAGGATAGTCTCTATATTATAGCCTTAGTAATTTTAAAAATAGAATTGAAAAACCCTGTAGTGGTGAGTACAATGCTATTAAAATTTTAATATGTATAGTTTAAGATGAAAAGTATCATACATTTACTAGGTAAAATATAGAAGACACTGACAATCAAAAGGATGGAATCTTGCAATCCTACCATTCAAAAATAACAGAGGACTTCCCTGGTGTTTCAGTGGCTAAGGTTCCATGTTCTCAACACAGGGGACCTGGGTTCAGTTCCTGGTCAGGGAACTAGATTGCACATGCCACAACTCTTCAGATTCTACAAGCTGCAACTAACAACTGGTGTAGCCAAATAAATAAATAAATATCTCCTTCCTGTCTTGTGTAGGTAGGGGTGTGTGCGAGAGAGTGACATATAGACAGAGACAGAGAGAGACACAGAGAATCTGAGCACAGTCCAACAGGAACATGAGGATATGTTGGCAATAACAGTGATTATCCACTGTTTATTTTAATATGCAATTTTAATATGCAATTTATTCTGCTCCCTCATAATCTTCAAGGACATTCCATCTGTTCCAGAGTCCCCACCATTTTTGGAACTACTAGCATTTGCTTTGATTCTTCTGGTTTTTTTTTTTTTTTTCAGCCTTCCTGTCTCAAATACTTGCTGTTCAAAACCACTGTTGGCTGCTGCCACTATTGATACAGCCCAATTGAGAATATCTTTGTTGTGTCAACAGCTCCCACCTGATGTTGATTCCATGTAGATTTAGGAAGACCACCCTGCTCCCCTATTCTGTAGTCCGTGTTGTCACCAGGAGCTGACCGTCTGAGTTCTCCTAGCTGCTTGTCTGAGCTCTTCTGGCCTCTGAGTCACACAGTCATTCATTGAGATGCCTTCTTCAGTTCTACCTCTACCTTATTTATAGGGATCCCATAAAAATACAAAAAAAAAAAAAATTGGGGCCAGATGAGAGGCCAGGTGCCAATAAGTCATTCTGTTTTCTTAACTCTTTTCTGTCTGCTATAATATACTAGAATCTGCCAATGCATTCATCATTACTGTGATACCTTTTCATGCAAAAATCAGCCACTTTCACATTCTTTAACCTAATGACATTCCCTTTCTCATCTTTGAGTCTGAACTTCAGAGGCCCTGTGGCTAATTCCTAACATTCCTCTATTGTTCATTCTCTTTTTATCCTTCCTTGTAGTAACTGAACCCCCTTTAACTTTAGTTAAATACAGCTGCACAGAGACTGGCTTCTACCCTGTCTAGCATGGTATCTAGCACACCTACACACAGCATTAATGTCCTTTGAACTCTGCTCTGGATCCAGAGTCAGAAGATTGAGTCTTGCTCTCTGGGTCAGACAAATCTAAGGCAAATGACATAGTGACTCTCACCCAGTTCTCTGGGTCTTAACGTCCTCCTCTTAAAATGTAGTGACTAAACCACAGGCCTTCACGCAATGGCTGGTTTCTAGTATCCTTTCCAGGTTTAAAATTGCATGGCTCTGATAGTATACCAGAGAAGGCAATGGCACCCCACTCCAGTATTCTTGCCTGGAAAATCCCATGGATGGAGGAGCCTGGTGGGCTGCAGTCCATGGGGTCGCTAAGAGTCAGACACGACTGAGCGACTTCACTTTCACTTTTCACTTTCATGCATTGTAGAAGGAAATGGCAACCCACTCCAGTGTTCTTGCCTGGAGAATCCCAGGGATGGGGGAGCCTGGTGGGCTGCCGTCTATGGGGTCACACAAAGTTGGACATGACTGAAGTGACTTAGCAGCAGCAGCAGCAATCAGTATACACAGTCTCTGTTCAAAGTTACTCACCCATGTATGTAATTTTACTCTCTCCCTTTGGATATTTTTGACAAATCTTCATTTGTTGCCTATTGTGATTACAAAACTATTTTAGCTTGTATGTCATATGTAGACATGCGCTTCTTTTAAGGTGTTCCTCAAGGGCAGAAATTCTGTTCTATACTTTATATTCCTTATAACATCTAACAATAAGACTCATTAAATACTTGTCAAACTTTAATTCATGGCAAGAAAATGGAGTTTAGTCTTCTCAATACATCGTAAAAGTTAGTGCATGAAACGTGAGCTATAAATTCAAAGACACTTGCTTGGAAATTGTAAGCAACTAAGATACTGTTTAGTAATGTACTGCTTGAAGGTTTTAGTTAACACTTTCATGGCCTAAAAGTATTAATGTGGTTTCCAGATGATGACTATGATGATAATACCATATGTTATGTCATTTTCATAGAACTAAGAAAAGAAAAAAAAAACTTCTATTTAAACTATGACTGTTAGATGTATCCTGATTTCAGAGATTCAAAATAAGGCAAAAAAACATGTTTCTTATAACTGATAAATCACTGAAGTAATAGATAATAATAACCACAGAAACAGTGCTAATACTACTGTAACCCTTACAGTGTTAGGTATTATGGTAAATGCTTTAAAGCATGACCTCATTTATACCATGAAGTGGATGGCTCTATTCATGAACATAAAATGAACGATTAGAGAAAAGTAGCTATTTTCCCAAGGTCTGGCAGATCTAACTCTATCAGACTTTATAGGATATTTTTTTTAGTAAATATACTATAATCTAGGTATTTATAATTCTTTCAAAAGCAGGCACTTCTAACTGGATAAATTACTGGCTTTGAAGTACTTGATCTGCATCCTAAACATTGGTGAATTGAAATGAAACCTCAGGAGTGTCCTACTGTACATGTTTTTTCATATTCATGGCTTATCATTTTTCTCTGTTAGTAAATTGGCTTGTTTCCTTTCATTTTTTTTAATAAGACACCAGGGGGATATAGTATTAACTGTGGGGTGAAGTTCAAGTGTAGGGATTCCCTAAACAAAATGTATTTCTGTAGTTGTTAATCAAGCAATGTGTGAAGGATTTGCATCAGGATTTCTGCACAGATGAAGAATAAAAGCTCCCTAATTTTACTTCCTTGGAGACACAAAATATAATTGCTGTACTGTATTAAAAAGCTAACAGTTAGATCTCCTGATTGTTGATAAAGGACATGGATTTTTGTCCATGCATCAAAGGCTCCAGGAGTTTTGCTCCAGAAGGGGGAGGACAAATTTATACTCTCAATTCTCAGTTATCTGGGTGCTGACTCTTTAGTTCTCTCTCTTCTTCTTTGCTGGTGTGAGGCCCCTGCCACACGTTTGAGATCCTTAGTACTTGGACAGTGAACAACTTGAGAACAAATGGATATAACTTAAGTCACTTATTTTTTCAGGTTGTTAGCAGCTCTTGAAGAGCTTAGATGGATGAAAATAAACAAGAACCATGTGATTGTGAGCAGACTACACAGCTACATAAAATCCTAAGATTAGTTATTAAAACCAAGATGGCATATATTAATGCACATATATGGAATCTATAAAGATAGTACTGATGAACCTATTTGAAGAGCAACAGTGGAGACACAGACATTGAGAAAAGACTTGAGGACACAGTGGGGGAAGGAAAGGGTGAGATGGATCAAGAGAGTAGCTTTGAAACATATCCATTACCATATGTAAAATAGATCAAATAGGATCAGATCAGATCAGCCTCTCAGTGTCCAACTCTTTGCGACCCCATGAATCACAGCACATCAGGCCTCCCTGTCCATCACCAACTCCCGAAGTTCACTCAAACTCACGTTCATCCAGCCATCTCATCCTCTGTCGTCCCCTTCTCCTCTTGCCCCCAATCCCTCCCAGCATCAGAGTCTTTTCCAATGAGTCAACCCTTCGCATGAGGTGGCCAAAGTACTGGAGTTTCAGCTTTAGCATCAGTCCTTCCAAAGAAATCCCAGGGCTGATCTCCTTCAGAATGGACTGGTTGGATCTCCTTGCAGTCCAAGGGACTCTCAAGAGTCTTCTCCAACACCACAGTTCAAAAGCATCAATTCTTGGGCGCTCAGCCTTCTTCACAGTCCAACTCTCACATCCATACATGACCACAGGAAAAACCATAGCCTTGACTAGACGAACCTTTGTTGGCAAAGTAATGTCTCTGCTTTTGAATATGCTATCTAGGTTGGTCATAACTTTCCTTCCAAGGAGTAAGCATCTTTTAATTTCATGGGTGCAGTCACCATCTGCAGTGATTTTGGAGCCCCCCAAAATAAAGTCTGACACTGTTTCCACTGTTTCCACATCTATTTCCCATGAAGTGGTGGGACTGGATGCCATGATCTTCGTCTTCTGAATGTTGAGCTTTAAGCCAACTTTTTCACTCTCTACTTTCACTTTCATCAAGAGGCTTTTGAGTTCCTCTTCACTTTCTGCCATAAGGGTGGTGTCATCTGTATATCTGAGGTTATTGATATTTCTCCCGGCAATCTTGATTCCAGCTTGTGTTTCTTCCAGTCCAGCGTTTCTCATGATGTACTCTGCATATAAGTTAAATAAACAGGGTGACAATATACAGCCTTGGCATACTCCTTTTCCTATTTGGAACCAGTCTGTTGTTCCATGTCCAGTTCTAACTGTTGCTTCCTGACCTGCATACAGATTTCTCAAGAGGTAGGTCAGATGGTCTGGTATTCCCATCTCTTTCAGAATTTTCCACAGTTTGTTGTGATCCACGCAGTCAAAGGCTTTGGCATAGTCAATAAAGCAGAAATAGATGTTTTTCTGGAACTCTCTTGCTGTTTCCATGATCCAGCAGATGTTGGCAATTTGATCTCTGGTTCCTCTGCCTTTTCTAAAACCAGCTTGAACATCAGGAAGTTCACGGTTCACATACTGCTGAAGCCCAGCTTGGAGGATTTTGAGCATTACTTTACTAGCATGTGAGATGAGTGCAATTGTGCAGTAGTTGAGCATTCTTTGGCATTGCCTTTCTTTGGGATTGGAAT
This sequence comes from Bos indicus x Bos taurus, assembly GCF_003369695.1. Classification (NCBI taxonomy): domain Eukaryota; kingdom Metazoa; phylum Chordata; class Mammalia; order Artiodactyla; family Bovidae; genus Bos; species Bos indicus x Bos taurus. The sequence goes on along the minus strand of NC_040097.1, from coordinate 36,321,491 downwards.
GAAAACCGATCTTTTCCAGTCCTGTGGCCACTGCTGAGTTTTCCAAATTTGCTTATTGAGTGTGGCACTTTCACAGCATCATCTTTCAGGATTTGGAATAGTTCAACTGGAATTCTATCCCCTCCACTAGCTTTGTTCATAGTGATGCTTTCTAAAGCCCACTTGACTTCACATTCCAGGATGTCTGGTTCTAGGTCAGTGATCACACCATCGTGATTATCTGGGTTGTGAAGATCTTTTTTGTACAGTTCTTCTGTGTATTCTTGCCATCTCTTCTTAATATTTTCTGCTTCTGTTAGGTCCATACCATTTCTGTCCTTTATCAAGCCCATCTTTGCATGAAATGTTCCTTTGATATCTCTGCTTTTCTTGAAGAGATCCCCAGTCTTTCCCATTCTGTTCTTTTCCTCTATTTCTTTGCATTGATCGCTGAAGAAGGCTTTCTTATCTCTTCTTGCTATTCTTTGGAACTCTGCATTCAGATGCTTATATCTTTCCTTTTCTCCTTTGCTTTTCACTTCTCTTCTTTTTCACAGCTATTTGTAAGGCCTCCCCTGACAGCCATTTTGCGTTTTTGTGTTTCTTTTCCATGGGGATGGTCTTGATCCCTGTCTCCTGTACAATGTCACGAACCTCATTCCATAGTTCATCAGGCACTCTATCTATCAGATCTAGGCCCTTAAATCTATTTCTCACTTCCACTGTATAATCATAAGGGATTTGATTTAGGTCATACCTGAATGGTCTAGTGTTTTTCCCTACTTTCTTCAATTTAAGTCTGAATTTGGCAATAAGGAGTTCATCATCTGAGCCACAGTCAGCTCCTGGTCTTGTTTTTGCTGACTGTATAGAGCTTCTCCATCTTTGGCTGCAAAGAATATAATCAATATGATTTTGGTGTTGACCATCTGGTGATGACCATGTATAGAGTCTTCTCTTGTGTTGTTGGAAGAGGGTGTTTGCTATGACCAGTGCATTTTCCTGGCAAAACTCTATTAGTCTTTGCCCTGCTTCATTCTGTATTCCAAGGCCAAATTTGCCCATTACTCCAGGTGTTTCTTGACTTCCTACTTTTGCATTCCAGTCCCCTATAATGAAAAGGACATCTTTTTTGGGTGTTAGTTCTAAAAGGTCTTGTAGGTGTTCATAGAACCGTTCAACTTCAGCTTCTTCAGCGTTACTGGTTGGGGCATAGACTTGGATTACTGTGATATTGAATAGTTTGCCTTGGAAATGAAAATAAATAGATAGCTGGTGGGAATTCAGTGTATAACGCAGGGAACCCTAACCTGGTGCTCTGTGACTACCTAAAGGAGTGAGATAGAGTGTGAGGTGGGAAGGAGGTTCAAGAGGGAGGGGATATATGTATGCCTATGGGTGATTCATGTTGATGAATGGCAGAAACCAACACAAGATTGTAAAGCAATCATCCTGCAGTTTAAAAAAATCTACACACACTAAATGTTGGAGAAGGTATGGAGAAAAGGGAACCTTCTACACTATTGGTGGGAATGTAAATTTGTACAGTCATGCTGGAGAACAGTATAGAGATTCCTTAATAAACTAAAAATAGAACTACCATATGACCCAGCAATCCCACTTCTGGGCATATATTGGGAGAAAACCACAATTCAGAAAAATACATGCACACCAGTGTTCATTGCAGCCCTATTCACAGTAGCCAGGACATAGAAACAATGTAAATGTACATCAACAGATGAATGGATAAAGAAAGAGTGGTACATATATGTACAATGGAATATTAATCTGTCATAAAAAATAAAATAGTGTCATTTGCAGCAACATGGATGAACCTGAATATTGTTATACTGAGTGAAGCAAGTCAGACACAAAAAGACAAATGCCACATGATATCACTTACATGTGGAATCTAAAAACATAAGGGTTCAAATGAACTTATTTACAAAACAGAATTAGAGTCATGGATGTAGAAAACAAACTTTTGGTACCTGGGGATGCTGGGAGAAGGGTAAATTGGGATATTGTGACTTACATACACACTACTATATACAAAATACATAGCTAATAAGAACCTACTAAGAGCACAGGGAACTCAATACTTGGTAATGATGATATGGAAAAATAATTTTAAAAAAGAGAGTGAATATATGTACAAATGATTCACTTTGCTATATACCTAAAACTAACAAAATAGTGTAAATCAATTATAACTCAATAAAAATCTTAAAAAAGTAAACCTTCCTCTTCATTCTTGTATTTATTTCATTGTGAACTAGTTATTTACTTTTCAGGGTACTGAAAAGTACTGTTCTGCAGATGGTACTCTGAGTAGCACTGGACTTGGGGTCCATATAATATGGTACCTAAAAGGGTTATGAGACTGCAAAACCTGGCCCCTGATTACTCTCAGAGCTGGTCTTCTCACAGTTCTTTGAAGCTGTCACCCTCACTCTCAACATCAAGACCACAAAGACTTGAGCATGCTGCTTTCTCTGTTTGGCATGACCCTACCTTGATACTACCATCTTTTCCTGTAAGTTCACTTCTTCAGGAAACTGTTTCTTGAACTCTCACACTCAATTATATTACTTTGCGATAGGTTCTCATCACATATTGGACTTTTCCTTTAGGACATTTCCTTTATTGATAATTGTTGTTTGTAATCATTTGTTCCAAGGCCAAATTTGTCTGTTACCCCAGGTGTTTCTTGACTTCCTACTTTTGCATTCCAGTCCCTTATAATGAAAAGGACATCTTTTTTGGGTGTTAGTTCTAAAAGGTCTTATAGGTCTTCATAGAACCGTTCAACTTCAGCTTCTTCAGCTTTACTGGTTGGGGCACAGACTTGGATTACTGTGATATTGAATGGTTTGCCTTGGAAACGAACAGAGATCATTCTGTCATTTTTGAGATTACATCCAAGTACTGCATTTCGGACTCTTTTGTTGACCACGATGGCTACTCCATTTCTTCTAAGGGATTCCTGCCCACAGTAGTAGATATAATGGTCATCTGAGTTAAATTCACCCATTCCAGTCCATTTTAGTTCACTGATTCCTAGAATGTCAACATTCACTCTTGCCATCTCCTGTTTGACTACTTCCAATTTGCCTTGATTCGTGGACCTAATATTCCAGGTTCCTATGCAATATTGCTCTTTACAACATTGGACCTTGCTTCTGTCACCAGTCACATCCACAACCAGGTATCAAATTGCCAACATCTGCTGGATCATGGAAAAAGGAAGAGAGTTCCAGAAAAGCATCTATTTCTGCTTCATTGACTATGCCAAAGCCTTTGACTGTGTGGATCACAATAAACTGTGGAAAATTCTGAAAGAGATGGGAATACCAGACCACCTGACCTACCTCTTGAGAAACCTATATGCAGGTCAGGAAGCAACAGTTTAGAACTGGACATGGAACAACAGACTGGCTCCAAATAGGAAAAGGAGTATGCCAAGGCTGTATATTGTCACCCTGCTTATTTAACTTATATGCAGAGTACATTATGAGAAACACGGGGCTGGGAGAACACAAGCTGGAATCAAGATTGCCAGGAGAAATATCAATAACCTCAGTTATGCAGATGACACCACCCTTATGGCAGAAAGTGAAGAGGAACTCAAAAGCCTCTTGATGAAAGTGAAAGTAGAGCGTGAAAAAGTTGGCTTAAAGCTCAACATTCAGAAAACTAAGATCATGGCGTCTGGTCCCATCACTTCATGGCAGATAGATGGGGAAAGGGTGGAAACAGTGTCAGACTTTAGTTTTTGGGGCTCCAAAATCACTGCAGATGGTGATTGCAGCCATGAAATTAAAAGACACTTACTCCTTGGAAGGAAAGTTATGACCAACCTAGATAGCATATTCAAAAGCAGAGACATTACTTTGCCAAAAAAGGTCCATCTAGTCAAGGCTATGGTTTTTCCTGTGGTCATGTATGGATGTGAGAGTTGGACTGTGAAGAAGGCTGAGCGCTGAAGAATTGATGCTTTTGAACTGTGGTGTTGGAGAAGACTCTTGAGAGTCCCTTGGACTGCAAGGAGATCCAACCAGTCCATTCTAAAGGAGAGCAGTCCTAGGTGTTCTTTGGAAGGACTGATGCTGAAGTTGAAGCTCCAAAACTTTGGCCGCCTGATGCGAAGGGTTGACTCATTGGAAAAGACGCCGATGCTGGGAGGGATTGGGGGCAGGAGGAGAAGGGGACGACAGAGGATGAGATGGCTGGATGGCATCACCGACTTGATGGACATGAATCTGAGTGAACTCCGGGTGTTGGTGATGGACAGGGAGGCCTGGCGTGCTGCAATTCACGGGGTCGCAAAGGATCGGACAGGACCGAGCGACTGAACTGAACTGAGTAATTTGTTGCCTGTTAGCAACCACATATTGAAAATTTCTCATGGCCAAGGACTCTGAATGTCTTTCAGTTTTTGAATTCCAGCGCTAACAACTACTTGCTGCATAGCATGTGCACATGCACGGAGCTCGTCGCTTCAGGCGTGTCTGACTCTTTGCGACCCTATGGACTGTATCCCGCCAGGTTTCTCTTTCCTTGGGATTCTCCAAGCAGGAATACTGGAGTGGGTTGCCATGCCCTCCTTCAGGGGAGCTTCCTGACCCAGGGTCAAAGCTGTGTCTCTTATGTCTCCTGTATTGGCAGGCAGGTTATTTACCACTAGTGCCACCTAGGAAGCCTTGTTACATAGTAAGAATGTGACAAATGTTGCTGACTGATGAACTATTTTTCTGGGCTAAGTAAGTTTAAGAGTTGATTATGCAAAAGAATTCCCCTTAATAAATGCTGCTATCTATCCCCTTTTCCATTTTAAATTAGTGAGCATATAGGTTAAGTGTGTCATTTTAAGGAAAAAATAGGTTATGTGTGTCATTTTAAGCATGTCAACAACAAAGCAAATTCTGCCAAACTTCATGTGAGGAGTGAATAAAATATAATATCCATGGCTATTTTTTAATACAGTCATGACAACTATTCACTGAAGTACAACTTCAAGAAATCAATTTGTTAAGGATTTTGTGTCATTTTCATGCAAGGAGTCAAAATTTTCTTGACAGAGCAATATATTGCAGCAACGACTTTTGCTACTACTTGTTGTCTATCTCACAATAATGCATCTTTAATGGTAAGAATTAAGAAGGCTTTGGTTTGTGATTGTACAGCCCTTTATAGCATCTCAAGGGAAACATAGCAACACATTTTGTTCGTTTTAGACACTTATTCCAAACATATTTAGATGCCATAGTTTTATGTTTGCTTATTGAATGAGCAAATATTTCTTTTTGTGCCTTGAAATTTTCATATAGCACATATACTTTCTTTGGCATTGCCAATTTAAGATATTATTTCATTAGTTGGTTTGTATCTATCATAAAAATTTGTGACTTAAATCTATTTGTTCATTTTCTAAACTTTCATATTCTGTTAATTTTTCTATCTATAAAATATGCTATTATTCATCCATCTACCAGTCTAATTTATAAAAGGATAAAAAAATTTTGAGGAATATATTAAAGATTGCATGCAATTTTCCACTCTCTGTAATTTAGTTTGCTGCTGCTGCTGCTAAGTCTCTTCAGTCATGCCTGACTCTGTGTGACCCTATAGACGGTAGCCCACCAGGCTCTGCCATCCCTGGGATTTTCCAGGCAAGAACACTGGAGTAGGTTGCCATTTCCTTCTCCAATGCATGAAAGTGAAAAGTGAAAGTGAAGTCGCTCAGTCGTGTCTGACTCTTCGCAACCCCATGGACTGCAGCCTACCAGGCTCCTCCGTCCATGGGATTTTCCAGGCAAGAGTACTGGAGTGGGGTGCCATTGCGTTCTACGGTAATTTAGTTTAGAGGTAGGATATTTGGTAGATTGTGTATGAAGGAGTCTTTGTCTTAAACTTCTTATTTATATGCTTTACAAAGAAGCAGTGAGAATAAAAATATACTGAGTAAAATTTATTAAGCAGCAGCAGGAAAACTTTACTGCTGAAATGAATGGAAAAAAACAGATTAAATTGAAAAATATATATATTCTTATAGGTAGGAAGGAACTGAATAAATAAGGAGGATTAACTATTTCTTATTAGTTTACTTGCTTTGCAACAAATAAGTATCTTAACTTTAATGGTTTAAACTAGGACCATTTTTAGTCATAATTCTTTTGTTGGAAAGTCTGTACCCAGCATGACAAAATTCTTGGGATTTATAAGACTGGAGTCAAGGTTTTACTGGGGATGTAGTTCTTATCTGAGACACAGAATACTTTTTCAACCTCATTGTTGTTAGAAGTTTTTTTTTTTTTTTTTTTAACAGTGGTTATAGAAATGAGGTCTCAGTTTTTCTGAGTTCTTGGCTGGGGACCACCTTAAGCCCTACTGGGAACCCTTCTCTATTGACACTTCGCAACATGGGTGTTTGCCATCTTCAGGTCAAGTAGAGTGCTTATTTATGATTTCCTCTTCTGCAACAAGCCACAAACAGCTCTGTGCTTTTAAAGGGCTCTTGTGATTAGATTTAGTCCACCTTGATCATTTCCTTTTTGCAAAGTTAATCATGCTATATAATATAACCCTAGTACTGGTAGTAAAATTTATCATATTCAGGGACCCAAGTCTATTCAGAACAAATATCCCAGATGTGGAAAATCTTGGAGGATATCTTAATATTCTATCCACCAAAACTTTCACTGAGAATAGAAATTAACATTTAAATTAATATTGAGCAAAATAGGCTATTTTTTCCTATGGGTTTTTACTGATTCTGAGTTGCACTAAGAATAAGTCTTAGTCCATAAAGATGGGATCTACCATGGAAAAGAGAAACCAGTAAGACACTGCCTTGATGAATCAGAAAAAAGCTCCAAACACAAGCCCAGTATCTCTGCAAGATATTTGTTGAATTCTTCTAGTCTGGGGTTGTACAGAGAAAAGAAGATTAAAATCTACTCTTGTCTCATGGTACGTAGGAGACTACAGTTCCTGTAGAGAGCAGATATTCTCCAAAAATGAGTGTTCAACTATCTTGCATGGGTCAGAGATAATGAGCTGAGCTCCAACCTGTAAAGGCAAACTTTTCTTTTAGAGTTGAGGGGACAGAAACAAGGCAGATTCTCAATCAAAAGCAGTGCCATACCTGAGGAACAGAGACAAACTAGTGATTGACTAAGCCTTATAAACTGCAACCTAGCTCTGACCCAACTGTCTTCACCTCTCTTAATTGATTAAGGGAGGAAAGGATGAATATTAGCTGATGTATGGTAACATCTGAAGCTTCTGTGATTCATTTACGCATAGCATGTGGCATAAAATTTCAAAAATTTCTATACATAAAAAGAATGAGGTAAATGTGATTGATAATCAAGGAATAACACAAGCCATGGAAATATACTCACAATTGAAACTGAAATTGGAGTTAGAAGGCAAGAGATTGACAATAATTTTGATTAATATGGGAGATAAAAGAATAGAAAGATGGGAAAAATAGAAGTATGAGGAATCAAAAACTGTAATCCATAAAAATAATCAAAATATAATTCTAGAAGTTAAAAAATTAACATCTGAAAATAAGAGCTTGTTCATTTTACTTGAAACAAGAAAAATAAATTAGAACTCAGACATATCAGTAGAAATTATCAAAATTATAGTACATGGAGAAAAAAAAGAAAGAAAAGAAAGAAAAGAAACAAAAGAGATGGAAAGGAGACAAAGAAATGTATGGCATGTATAATTGGAGTCCAGATGTAAAGGAAGGAGTCTAGAGCAAAAGGGATATTTACAGAGATAATATCTAGAATTTTTCAAAGCTGGTAACATATAACAAGCTAGACCGTGGTTCTAAGAAACTGACTGAATGAGAAGCAGGGTAAATATTAGAAAACTGCACATAACAATAAAGAAGATGAAAATAAAAAGTTAAAAGCTGACAGAAGAAGAATGAAGCACTACCTTCAAAATTCCAAAAATAAGATTGACAGCTGATTTTTCAGAAGAGATTCTGGGAGGCAGAAGACAATGTAATGGTATATTTATAATCTTGAAAAAAAATATGAAAAGCCAATGAAAAATTCTAAAATATTAACCATCAAAATGAATATGGAATAAATAAGACAAAAATTGAGAAATTCTGTTACTAGCTAATTGTCAAACTAATGCAGCTGGCAAAGTTAATTAAAAATGAGAATAAAAACCAATTAATTAACATGATTAACCAACTTGATATGTACTATCTCCATCATGATTCAGTATAACACAGAACATCTTATTTTATCTTCATGGAATTAAATTAAAAATTAATAACAGAAACATTAACTAGAAAATCCCCAATGTTTGTAAATTAAACTGCATAATTTTGAATTACCTGTAGATTACAGAATATGTCACAATAGAATCTAAAAAATATTTTGAGCAAAATTATATATAACATACAACATACATAACATGTAACTTTAAAATTGAGTTAGGCAGCAAAATCATTGTTTAAAGGGAAATTTATATCTCTAAATAATATTATACCATTGATATATGATACTATAGACATGAATAATATTCTATATGGAAATATTTTATCTTATTTCATATTTTTCAGTTCAGTTCAGTTCAGTTGCTCAGTCATGTCCAACCCTTTGAGACCCCGTGGACTGCAGCATGCCACGCGTCCCTATCCATCACCAACTCTTGGACCTTACTCAAACTCATGTCCATTGAGTCAGTGATGCCATCCAAACATCTCATCCTCTGTCGTCCCCTTTTCCTCCCACCTTCAATCTTTCCAAGCATCAGGGTCTCTTCCAATGAGTCAGTTCTTCACATCAGGTGACCAAAGTATATCTTTTCTCCTTTGTCTTTTGTCTCTTCTTTTCACAGCTATTTGTAAGGCCTTCTCAGACAACCATTTTGCCTTTCTGCATTTCTTTTTCATGGGGATGGTCTTGATCACTGCCTCCTATACAATGTCACGAACCTCTCTGTCCATAGTTTTGAGGGCACTCTGTCTATCAGATCTAATCCCTTTAATCTATTTGTCACTTCTACTGAATAATCATAAGGGATTTGAATTACATGATATGTTAACAGTCTAGTGGTTTCCCCTACTTTATTCAGTTTAAGTCTAAATTTAGCAAGAAGGAGTTCATGATCTGAGCCACAGTCAGCTCCCGGTCTTGTTTTTGCTGACTGTATAGAGCTTCTGAATCTTTGACTGCAAAGAATATAATTAATCTGATTTCAGTATTGACCATCTGGTGATGTCCATGTGTAGAGTCTCCTCTTTTGTTGTTGGAAGAGGGTGTTTGCTATGACCAGTGCATTCTCTTGGCAAAACTCTATTAGCCTTTGCCCTGCTTCATTCATTCTGTACTCCCAGAACAAATTTTACTCCAAGTATTTCTTGACTTTCTACTTTTTCATTCATTTTTTTATATTGAAATAATATGAAATTATTATATACATATATTTATAAGCATATATCTATATACATGTGTATAATACATATAAACATGTATTATATAAACATTTATTTCTCTCTATTTACATATTTTTCATCAACCCAACAGATATTTTTCATTAGCATTGTGAAATGCCACTCTATTATAAAATCATTCTGTATATTTATGTATGATCATTTTATTGATCAAACCTAATTAGATTTGATAACATTATCGATTTCATAGTTTAATCAAGAAAAGTTTTCATCATTCCTGCTGGTTTATTTAATTTTAGTGTGAAAGCAATCATTCATATCTTAAGAATGAAAGTTTGGAAGTGATACAAAAGCATTGAACAAGAAGTCAACAGATATTAAGCCAATAACCAATTGATGCATAATCCAAATGGAATTTTGCCACTTGTATTTTAAAGAACACATTTGCAAAAAATAAGCACCTAAGTTTTCCTCTAAATAATATTAAAAATAGCAAGATCATATAATGTGAGGTGGTGTCTTGGTACTATCAAATAAAATATAGGCAACTTTACTTAGCGATGTTTTTCCTTAAGGCTACTACACTCTAGAATATGTAATTTTATAAAACTCTATTAAGATCTGTAGAATACTTAGCAAGAAAATGAAAATACTCTTAACTATAGACAGAAGACTAAATGTTAACTACAAGATTAAATTAGTATCAAATATTTAAAATAAGCTGTGAAATTTTGCAGTCTTAAACAATGACCATTTTCTAAATGACCTCATTAATATGGTGCTTTATTCTCTGGCACAATGGAATCTGAAGCCAAATCAAGCAAAGAAAACGTTGCTTTGTACTATTAAGCAACTAAGATTTTGAAGGTAAGACGAAAAGACAAATGATTCATTGGAAAGAGTCAGAAGTTATTTCTTTGCAGAATCATTTGTGTGAACCTGGGCAAGTCATAATATTTTATTTATATGGAAAAACTCTTCACTCATACAGATAGAGATAATACAAATGTTATATTTCTCTTCATTTAGAATTTTCACACTGAATATATTAATATCTTATTAAAACAAACAATAGACTTGCCACTGAACCTTAAAATACTAGGAAAATTTTTGCTCTATTGAGCCTAATACTGGTAAAGATCTTTATCCTTTACAAAATTTCTGTGTATGATTTCTCTCTAGATAATTCTAACTAGCTAGGAAATTAGGAAGGCATGAGATAATGATCAGTTTATATGTATTTATGAGCAACATGATCCGACCTACATGATAACCAGACCACATCTATGGTTGAGAACAGCATTTTATAATGGAGTTTTGCTATTTCAGATAGAATTTAATTTGGTCAAAATAAAAATAAAATGTATATTCATATCATATAGCTTCATTTGTATTCAAACCAACTTTTCCAGATCACAAATATCAGCAGGGATAAATATGTAAGCATAGTTCCAGAAGTAATGGAGTTATGGCTTGCTGTTTGACACTGCTGGAAATGCTATCAGAAGTACAGGCTGCAGGCAAGGAGAAAGAAAGCTTTTTCACACGGGGAGAATAATGGTAATTGGGCAAGGAGGCTCTCATTATTTCCCACAGACACTGTGTTCCCGCGTTTCACTCAACTGAACAATGAACCTGCTTACACTCTTAATGGCGTCTAAATCTCTTGACCCACTTATTAGAGGGCTAGAATCAAGAAAGTGTTCCTAAAGCCCAAGAGGGGTAGGGGCTCTTCCTCTTATAGCTATACCATTCATACCATAAGTGGCTGGTTTCCTACTCTTAGTTAATTATTTATTGATTGATTAACCTATCATTCAAGACCTTACACCAGCCTTTGGGTCTGATCTACTCTGGATTTCACCCTCACTGGGCAATTTCTGATTCTGCAACAATTTCCTTCATAAAGCACATGTGTAATATTTACAAAATTGCAAATGGCCATTGTGTTCATTTTCAGAACAGTGTCATTGAGGAAGCAATAGGAAAGACCATGACTTAAACCTGGTGGGAACTGGGTGAGAACCCCAAGGAATGCGGCACAGGTACCAAAGGAAAATAAAGCAGGCTTCTAATTGGTAAGAATGTGCGAGGAAGGCAGCAGACACAGAAACTAGTAAACACAGAAAATGTTGAAGCTGAGCCAAGAGAGACAGTCATCAATCTAATTAAACTACACTCTCATTCAGAACCCCCACAACAGAATCTTTAAATCAATGTGCAGGATCCATTTTTCTGATCTGGCTGCATTTCATTTTCAAATACTGAGGCCATTATTGCAATCTGCAAATTTCAGATCCTGCTTCTACTAATCAGGTGTTTGCTATTCTTCTGTGTACTATCATGTGCAGATGGCACAAGCCCCGTAACAGAGAGTTAAATCAGAGATAAAAGCACTGCAACAAGAAAGGGCCAAAGGAAGAAAATCATTAAAACCATCACTTAAAAAAAATTCCCTCATGTCCCCGATTTAGGCGTTTTCTTTGCTATAATCCCCAGCTGTTATGATCTTCTCCTACTCTATTGTCATTTGTTAAAATTATTTCTCATTTTTTGTGGCCCAGCAACAATCAGCTCTTTCAAAAGCCCAACAAGATACCACAAGCACAATCTGATAGTTATATCTACTGATTATGTAGGGCTATTTGTAGCCCTCTTGCAAAGCTTGTCTTCTGCCTTGATTCAGATATACTTCCCCATTTCCTTACCTAATGTTACAACTCCATGAGTTCTGAAATTATGTCTTATATATTGGTACCATCTTACCCTGCCTCTACTCAAGAGAGTTTCGGGCTTTTTGTGTAGGATGTATATGGCAAATACTTCCTAATGAGTGCCTATTATCTAAGCACTCTGGCTGTATGTGTGCACGAGTGCTCAATCACTTAGTTGTGTCTGACTCTTTGCGACCCTATGTGTATCCTGCCAGGCTTCTCCATCCATGGAATTTTCCAGGCAAGACTACTGGAGAGGGTTGTCATTTTGTTCTGCAGGGGATGTTCCTAACCCAGGGATCAAACCTATATTTCCTGCAGGTATACCACTGAGCCACCTCGGAAGGCCTTGCCTATTAAAATCAAGAAGCAGGATTAAAAGATTAAAGTACATTCTTTTGGGACTTTGCTGGTGTTCCAGTGGCTAAGACTTTGTGTTCCCAATACAGGGACCCTGGGTTCAATCCCTGGTCGGGGAACTAGATCCTACATGTCACAACTAAGACCTGGCACAACCAAATAAATAAATTAATTCAAATGAACACGTGAAAAAAATAAAGCCTTCTTTCCTTACAATGAATGTTTTCTTCCATATGTTTATGGAACATGGAGAACTTTCTCAACAAAACTAGCCCCTGCATTAATATTTTTCTTCTCTTTTGAAATCAAAAGGAAAACCAAGTTAGTGCTACTGTCAAATCTTTTCCTATTCTATCCTCATTGGTCTAATTGAATACATTTTATGGAATTCAAAGGCACACGAGTTGGCTTTTTCTTTCTCAGTTTAAATAGCTAGGTAATTCAAAATATGAAAGGTCTATATTTATGAGTCCTTCACCTGAAGTAGAAGAGAATTAAGGTGACTAAAATAAATCCTTGATATACTTTTGGAGCTGAGTTCTTCATGAAAGGCCTTACCAGCTATGCCATAAAGATTGCAGTTTCCAAAATATAATCAAGCAAATAGATAGGACAGAATTCCATCCAATAAAAGCAAAGTCTCACATATTTTATTTCACAATGTATTTATCTATGATTTATCACTTACCATTTTTCATTCAGAGAAGTTGCATATATCCCAAGAGGTTATAAACCTTGATTTTTTTTTTTTTTTTTGGTGCATAGTTCAATCAGCATTAATTTACTACAGAAAACATCACTTGTGGGACATGTAAATTTTACTTTATCTCCACTGGCATGATAAATGATTTATCAAGTGCAGTGTAAAAGGGAGATAAAACACTCTAGCTATATGCAATTGTTTGGGTATTAATTTTTTTCCATAAGATGACTCTGGTTTATGATAAAACCTGGGTCAGTCCACACACTTTGACACCATGCTAATTCTATGCCTGCCACACTAACTGTGATCTAAGTAAGTGAGCTATCAACCACTGAATTGTATCTTCAATATTCTGATGGCTTTGGCTCCACCACTTGCAATTCTTCAACTCAGTAGGTCTTTATAGTCCAGGACCATTGCTGTGTAAACATCAGCTGAAAGAATCTGAGACCCACCTAATTCCTTTGCTGTGTCCAAAGAAGGAAGGGATACTTTGGACTTATGGTGACAGTTTTCAAGGACAGTACTGTTTCATATGCAGATAAGATTCTGCATTCTGATTTTTTTTTTTATCAGAGATGCCTAGGTAGACAACTCATCCTTGTGATTTTGGCTAATATTATCTTAACAATGAGAGCTATCTATTGAGTGCTTATGACTGTGCCAGTTTTTTAAGATTTACTATCTCATTTTAAGAATTCTAAAAGCCTTACATATTAAAAATGCTTCATACTGCCTCTTGAGAGTTGATTCCACCCATGTCTTCCCAAGTCCTCATTCACTGATGTTAGAGCAGTCACTTGAAATTGGTCATGGTGAAAATGTGATGGTCTTCTCTGGTGGCTCAGATGATAAAGAATCTGCCTGCAATACAGTAGGTTCGGTTTCAGTCCCTGTGATGGGCAAATCCCTTGGAGAAGGGAATGGCTACCCGCTACAGGGTTCTTGCCTGGAGAATTCCATAAACAAAGGAGCCTGGTGGTTTACAGTCCATGGGGTTGCAAAGAGTCAACAAGACTGAGAGACTAACACTTAAGGGTTCCGCAGTAGCTCAGTGGTAAAGAACCCACCTGCAATGCAGGAGATGCAGGTTCTATCCCTGGGTGGGGAATATCCCTCGGATGGCATGGCAACTCACTCTCACATTCTTGCCTGGAGAATCTCATGGACAGAGGAGCCTGGAGGTCTACAGACCATGGGGTTTCAGAGTCAGACATGACTGAAGCAACTGAGCATTCATGAGCATGTATGAAAGTGTGACACTGTGGAAACTGACAAATGTTAAAAATCAGGTCTTTCCAATTTCTGGTTTAATAGCACACCACTGTGTGCTATATGGAAGTAGCACAGGATACTCAAATAAGTGAAGTATCTAGCTTATAGTCAGTGTGTAAGTTTCAGATAGGAGTTAGACTCCTAGTCAGTTACACACCAGGCTCTACATTGTTGAGGCTGCTTACAGACTCAAACAGAGTCAGTCATTGTGAATAAACTGACTATTCTTCCATAAATTCTATCAAATGTTTACTTTTCCTAAATGTTTTGGTTATACTTATTTTTTTAGATGCAAATAGCCAGTTATCTTAGTGAGCTTTTGTGTAATAGAATACTTTCTTTTTTTCCAATTTAGTGTGTTTTTATGGGAGTGATGACTACTAGGATGACGTATCGGCACTTCTCTTCGCTTGTCAATATTTTGACAGGCTATTTTAACATTCACCTCCCAACTGAAAAGTTTAGGAGGAACCATAAGGACATGGGATGGCAGGAAGAAAGGATAGGTGGGAAATGAATTTTAAGATGTATCAAGATATAAGGAACAACATAACCTTTAAAAAAAGAAAAAGAAAAGAAAGCATGGTGAGAGTACACTTAGAAGCTGTAGTGATTTTCTTCTGCAACAGATCATCAACAGCAAAAAGAATTATAGCTTTTCTCTCCACAGCAGGATAAAACTCCATGTCACTCTTTACAATAATCCAGAACAGTTTCTAAATTGAAACCATTTTACTTGTTTGACTGCTTGTCTTGTTTGTGTGATCTGTTGTTATGGAAATGACTAAGATGTCAAAACATTGTTTTGTATGATCCCACAGGGGAAGGAGGGTTTTAGGAGGAGAACTCTGAAAGAGGTTTAGAGGCAAACTAAAAACACATTTGGACTTTGCACTTAAAAATCAAAACACATTTTTTGCTTGGCTGTGCTTTGATTTTCAAACCGCTTCTCCCACGTGGACGCTTAATACTCTGGTGTGTGAAAGGTCCATGAAGCCCATTTTCAGTTGTTTACCTTACGTTCATGAACCTGGATAAGTCAATGACACCATTTCTTGCTTGCATACTGGGAACAATTCAACACTTTTGATTGAGTTGACTAGCCAAATATAAATAAAATAAACTAAACCAGTTATTTGGATAATGGATAGGCTAAATGATTGTTTGAAATACCTGCAGTCTGTCAATATATTTCTATTATTTTGTGAATATAGACATGTGTTACAAATGGTCAACTCTTCAGTAAGTGCAAAATCTATTGTCCTGAAATGTTATATTTTAAAGATCAAAGGAATTGCTGTAATTTAAATACATACTTAAAATGAAAACATATGAGATTCAAAACACCATTGTAAAAATGTGTTTTTGTAAATAAATGCATTTATTATTTCTTATTTTAGGATGTATGGGAATGATTGCAGTACCACTTGCAACTTGTCAATTCTGAAAAATTGGCCAAGTTAGTGCTTTTCAAATAATAAACCTAAACCATTGACTTCAGTACCAGGATGCCATGGTACAGAGAAGGAAGATTAAGAAAAAAAGATTAAGATTAAGAGGTCTTTGCGGATTCATTTCAATTGTAAAGTTTAAAAAAAAAAAAAAAAAGAAGAAGATGTAAAAAAAAAAAAGATTAAGAGGTCTAAGATTTTGCAGTTCCTAAGTCTTAACTGGGGCTTCCCAGGTGGTTCAGTGGAAAGAATCTGCCTACCAAGGCGGAAACTTAGGACAAACAGGTTCAATCCCTGGGTCGGGAAAATCCCCTGGAGGAGGAAATGGCAAACACTCCAGCATTCTTGCCTGAAAATCCCATGGAGAGATGAGCCTAAAGGGCTACAGTCCATGAGGTCACAAAGACTCTTAATTAGGCAGAAAGAACCAGGAAATATTTATACTATGGAGGAAAATGTGAGGGAATGCAAATGTATTAATATAACACATGAGGTATAAAATATTTTACTTCATATGTTCTAGAGGTTTGGGCTTCCCTTGTAGTTCAGTTGGTAAAGAATCTACCTGCAATGTGGGAGACTTAGGTTCGACCCCTGCATTGGGAAGATTCCCTGGAGAAGGGAAAGTCTATCCATTCCAGTATTCCAGCCTGGAGAATTGCATGGACTGTATAGTCCATGGGGTTGCAAAGCGTCAGACATGGCTGAGTGACTTTCACTTTCACTTCACAGAGGTTTACTTTGTAACATTGTATATAGTCCATTTTTATACATGTTCCGTTCACTTCAGTTCAGTTCAGTCACTCAATCGTGTCCGACGCTTTGCAACCCCATGAATCGCAGTACGCCAGGCCTCTCTGTCCATCACCAACTCCCGGAGTTCACTCAGACTCACGTCTATCGAGTCGGTGATGCCATCCAGCCATCTCATCCTCTATCGTCCCCTTTTCCTCCTGCCCCTAATCCCTCCCAGCATCAGAGTCTTTTCCAATGACTCAACTCTTCGCATCAGGTGGCCAAAGTACTGGAGTTTCAGCTTTAGCATCATTCCTTCCAATGAACACCCAGGGCTGATCTCCTTTAGAATGGACTTGTTGGATCTCCTTGCAGTCCAAGGGACTCTCAAGAGTCTTCTCCAACACCACAGTTCAAAAGCATCAATTCTTCGGCACTCAGCCTTCTTCACAGTCCAACTCTCACATCCATACATGACCACAGGAAAAACCATAGCCTTGACTAGACGAACCTTTGTAGGCAAAGTAATGTCTCTGCTTTTTAATATGCTGTCTAGGTTGGTCATAACTTTCTTTCCAAGGAGTAAGCGTTGTTTAATTTCATGGCTGCAATCATCATCTGCAGTGATTTTGGAGCCCAGAAAAATAAAGTCTGACACTGTTTCCCCATCTATTTCCCATGAAGTGATGGGATCAGATGCCATGATCTTAGTTTTCTGAATGTTGAGTTTTAAGCCAACCTTTTCACTCTCCTCTTTCACTTTCATCAAGAGGCTTTTTAGTTCCTCTTCCCTTTCTGCCATACGGGTGGTGTCATCTGCATATCTGAGGTACAAGGCTGATTAATGTAAAACACAGTTGTTTGATTAAAAAAAGAAAAGCAAATGTGTGACATACCATTTTTTGGACATAGTTGTCAGTATGCTAGACACCCATCAGAAAGGTAAAATCTGACATGTCCAAGTCTTTGTAAGAAGATTTGTCTCCTGGAAACCACATCAGATAGATGTGCAGTTGCCACTAACCTGGCAAGTAGTGATCTGCCTGGGTGATCTGCAAAATTATAACACTAAAGACCCCTAGATTGAGTTTTCCTTCTCAGTCAAGTCACTAACCCTCTGTGTGATCTTCATCTTGAGTCCCAATGGTCCACAATCTCCCTGGTGGTGCGGACAATATCAGGATTATTTGGCAATGCATTTCACATACATGAGTGGCTTCCCAGGTGGCACTGGTAGTAAGGAACCACTTGCCCTACATCTCCTGCAGGAGATATAGGGGACATGGGTTTGATCTCTGGGTTGAGAAGATCCCCTAGAGGAGGAAATGGGAACCCTCTTGAGTATTCTTACCTGGAGAATGCCATGGACAGAGGACCCTGGTGGGCTATAGTCCATGGGGTTGCAAAGAGTCAGACACCTCTGAAGCAACTTAGAATGCACATACCTGACTCCTAGCACAGTGTCTGACAAATAACAGTTTCAAGATACGTATTTCTGGAAAGAGATTTAGTGAGTCCTAACATTTTTCAGGGTTCATGTATTTATCTATAAAATGAGAATAGGGACAAATACATAAATGAAAATAAGGTTGTTGGGAATAAAATGAGATTATGCATGTGACTGTATTCTTAAAAAGGCTACCCTTATATTTGTCACTTTACAAATATTTCTCCTTTTTCATTATTTATAGCAGCCATAAATAAAATACACTCATTCTTCATTTGGAGAGGATTAGTTATAGTAGGTATTAGAACAAAAAATAACATTAAAACCAGGAGATATTTTTCAATCTTGGATTTTCCTCTTGCAAATTTGGTGGTTATTTTTTAAAATGGAATTATTTCCACATTATTGTGAACTTCTGGCAGTATCACCTTAGGCAGTTTGAAATTATTTCAGGATAATTAAAGTATTCTATTATTTAACTGTATCACGTTACTGCTCCTTTTGCTGAAATAATGTTCTGTGGTTGTGTACCATGGAATTCTCCAGATAATGCTTCAAATTGAATCTTTGCATATTTTATGTTTTTCTCTGATTGAATTTTTCACTAAGGGTTGAGCCCCTATGTAATTCCTACTTATTTTCTTTTTTAACTTCAGTCAACTCTAAATAAACTTCTAAATATTACTGTTCCAGTCTCCAAATAAAGAGAACTGATAATAGACTTAATATTGATAAAGTAATTTGATAAATTGTAACAAGAGTTATTCAGTGAACAGTCTATATTATACTACAGAAAAGTTCTCTTAAGGTAGACCCCTGAAATTTGATCCCTGCAATTACTGCAATTATTGTAATGTCCTAAAGATCTCCCAAAGCTGTTTTTAAGTTAGTCCACAATATTAAATATTCTTGTTGAGAACACTGATTTGCTTTAAAATAAGGAAGAAAAGCCACTCCTTTGAAAAGATGAAACAAGGCTTCCCTGCTGGCTCAGTGTTAAAGAATCTGCCTGCCAACACAGGAGACAGGTTTGATCCCTGATTTGGGAAGATCCCACATGCCACAGAGCAGCTAAGCCCGGGCACCACAACTATTGAGCCAGTGCTCTAGAGCCCGGGAGCTGAAACTACTGATGCTCGTTCGCCCTTGAACCTGTGCTCTACAACACGAGAAGCCGCTGAAATGAGACGTCTGTGCACCATAGCTAGAGAGCAGCCCCCACTCGCCACTACTAGAGAAAAGCCCGTGCACAGCCATGAAGACTGAGCACAACCAAACATAAATAAATAAGTATATACATTTTTAAAAAAAATATGAAACAAATGCATTTTGAAGAGGAGATGGAGGAAAAAAAAAAAGCACCTAATATTAGCATCTACAATGTGCCAAGAACTGTGACAGGAAATTTACACATATAATCCTCAGCAGCAGATCTGAGATTATTATCTCATTTTACAGATAAGAAAATGATTCTTATGGTACTTGCAGTACCATGATTTATACCACACAATAAGTGGTGGAGAGTATGCATGGTTTTAAAATAAGCATTAATTTTAAAATAGTATTAGACTTACAGAAAAATTGTGGAAAGGACAGAGAATTCTCATATAACCTATACTCAGGTTTCCCAGCTGTTAATATCTTGTGTTAATGTGGCATTTCTATCACAAGTAATGAACAAATATTCATACACTACTATTATTATTAATATCTAAAGTCTGTATTTTATTAATATTTTCTTAATTTTTACATAATGTTCCTTTTCTTTTCCAGGATCCCTTCAAAGATGACACATTACATGAAATTGTTATATAGCCTTAGGTTTCTCTTGTCTGTGATAATTTATGAAATTGTCCTTGTTTTTCATCTTTACAGTTTTAAGGAGCATTGTATATCCCTTGTTCTGGCCCTGGTATCAGACATTTTTCTGAAGAGTCCCAGTACCTTTTATTGGAGAAACGTATTAGAAACCAAGGTCTGGACACCAGGTTTCCATTTCCACTGTTGCTCCTAGGATGTGGTGCTTCTAGGACTTAGCTGGCAGAGCAGGGAAATGTTATGTGTATATATTAATGTCTCTCTCTCCCCCTCTCTTTATATGTATACATAAGATCTATAAATAATGCTCTATGCTCATACATGAATTTCTTTCTCTCTCTCTCTTTATATATATATATATATTTATGTATAAATATTTCTATGTGTTTCCATCTGTAAAAACGTAGTAAGTTAATACGAGTTTATACTGATGTTTCAAACTGTTAATAATAGGAGACAGGTGTTTCTCTGTTGGACTGGGACATTACAGGTTAGCAAGCTGGAAATAAATGATCCATGAATCCACAATAACAATGATAAAATGGTTTCCATCATCCACCACCAGTTTACCTAATTTTTCTATTTCAGGATACATGCATGGTAGTTTCAGAATTGTCATCTATGGTTTACAGGAAAAAGTTTATCAAGTAGAGTTCAGGCTGGAGACCCAGGGAGGAGCTGCTATTGCAATTCAAGTCTGAAGTCCTCTTGTTGGGAGAATTTCTTCTTGTCCAGAGGAGGTCAATCTTTGTTTTATTAAGAACTTCAACTGATGATATGAGGCCCACCCAGACTGTGAAGGACAATTTAAATTGCATTAAGTGTTACTCTTGGCTCAGTCATAAAGAATCTGCCTACCAATGCAGGAGCTGCAGGTTTGATCTCTGGGTTGGGAAGATCCCCTGGAGGAGGAAACATCAATCCATTCCAGTATTCTTGCCTGGAAAAATCCTGTGAACAGAGAAGCCTGGCAGGCTACAGTCCATGGGCTTACAAAGAGTCAAACAAGACTGAGAGACGGAGCATGCATGCATACTTTTCAAAGAAACACCCTCAAAGAAACACCTAGAATAATATTTGATGAAATATCTGGACAACATGACCCAGTCAAGTATATACATACAATAAATGATCAGACCTTCTATCTATTTTTGTGTTTTTTTTGAGAGTTTTTGTCAGAAATGGGTTTGAATTTTGTCAGATGTTCTTACTGTATATATTAGTATGATCATATGTCCTTCAGTCCATTCTTTTAATCAAAATATAGTTGTGAGAACTGTACTGTTTTATCCTTTGTCTAAATTTTTTTAAATATAAAGTAAATTTGATGTACAATATTATATATTACAGGTGTACAATAGTTCATAATTCATTTTTAGAGATTCTTCTTTATTTTAGAGATACTCCAGACCACCTGACCTGCCTCCTGAGAAATCTGTATGCGGATCAAGAAGCAACAGTTACAACTGGATATGGAACAACAGACTGGTTCCAAATTGGGAAAGGAGTACGTCAAGGCTGTATATTGTCACCCTGCTTATTTAACTTATATTCAGAGTACATCGTGTAAAATGCTGGGTTGGATGAAGCACAAGCTGGAATCAAGATTGCTGGGAGAGATATCAGTAATCTCAGGTATGCAGATGACACCACCCCTGTGACAGACAGTGAAGAACTAAAGAGCCTCTTGATGAAAGTGAAAGAGGATAGTGAAAAAGTTGACTTAAAACAACATTCAGAAAACTAAGATCATGGCATCCAGTCCCATCATTTCATGGCAAATAGATGGGGAAACAATGGAATCAGTGAGAGGCTTTATTTTCTTGGGCTCAAAAATCACTGCAGATTGTGACTGAAGCCATGAAAATAAGACTCTTGCTTCTTGAAAGGAAAGTTATGATCAACCTAGACAGCATATTAAAAAGCAGAGACATTACTTTGCCAACAATGGTCCATCTAGTCAAATGTAGGGTTTTTCCAGTAGTCATGTATGGATATGAGAGTTGGACTATAAAGAAAGCTGAGCACCAAAGAGTTGATGCTTTTGAACTGTGGTATTGGAGAAGACTCTTGAGAGTCCCTTGGACTGCAAGGAGATCCAACCAGTCCATCCTAAAGGAAATCAGTCCTGAATATTCATTGGAAGGACTGATGCTGAAGCTGAAACTCCAATACTTTTGCCACCTGATGCGTAGAACTGACTCCTCAGAAAAGACCCTGATGCTGGGAAAGACTGAAGGTGGGAGGAGAAGGGGATGACAGAGGATGAGATGGTCGGATGGCATCACCGACTCAAAGGACATGAGTTTGAGTAAGCTCTGGGATTTGGTGATGGACAAGGAAGTCTGGCATGCTGCACTCCATGGGGTCTCAAAGAGTTGGATACATCTGAGCAACTGAATTGAACTGATATTCCATTTAAATTTATTATAAAATATTGGCTATATTACCTCTGTTATACAGCATATTCTTTTGATTTCTTTTATACTTATAGCTTTTAGCTCTTAATCCCCGACTTATACCTTGACCCTCTCTTCTTTCCTCTCCCTACTCATAATCACTCAGTCAATTAATATGATGAATTACATTGACTGCTTTATAAATTGTGCCAATCTAACATTGCTGGGATGAACTCCACTTGGTTGTTATTATCTTTTTATGTTACACTGAGTTTAATGTGAAAGCATTCTGTCCAGGATTTTCTGATATGTTGGGGGAGTGTGTAATTTCCTTGGTTCTGTTTCCCTGAAGCAAAGGTTTGAAATGGCGACCAGTGTTACAGCTCTGTTAAAGCTCAGTTTTATTTGGCTAGCAAAGGAAAGTATACCCTCGAGGCATGATGGTGGGCAACCCCAAAGGCGAGGCCTCAATCCATCTTGGCTTCCTTCTTTTATACATTTGTCTCCTCTCCCCTTTGAGCCTGCCCTATGCAAATTGGGCTGGCCAAGAAGGGGCTGTGTTTGTTTTACCTGATAATTCTCACTCCAGTCTGTGGATTTTCTTTCCTTCTGTTTTTGTGGGCTTTTCCCTTTCTTTGTCTTTTAGCCAAGGCCATTTTGGACTCCTTTTTCCTGTTCTAACTACCTAACATATCTCTGCTCAGTAAAGGTAATAGTCTGTAGTTTTCTTGTAATATTTTCATAAGTGTTGCTTCTATATCTAATATGTGGCAGAGGCTGTCTTTTTGCTGCATATATAAATGTACTTACAGAATCCTGCTGCTGACTTGCTCTCCAAATCTGATTGACTTGCATCATCTCTAGATCTACTTCTCCTACTGTAGAATTAAAAGTTTTGTTTAGATGAACTAAAGTGTCTATTTCAGTTCCAGAAATATAACACCCATTTCTACATATAATAACAAAACCTCAAATTAATGATTAAATTTCATAAAAGTCATGGCCATTGTATTATTATATCCTCCCAACTACTCCTTGTGGTTGAGTAAAGCAAGTACTAGTTTCATTATTTATAGATAAAGTTACCAAAGTTCATAAAAATTAAGTTTTCCAAGATCACCGTTTCTAAATGTTGTTGTTAGGATTCAAACTCAAGATCTTTGAGCCAACATACCAAACATTTCAGGGCTTCCTGGATGGTACTAGTGGTAAAGAAACCACCTGTCAATGCAAGAGACAGACACAAGAGACACAGCTTCAACCCCTGGGTCAGGAAGGTCCTCTGGAGTGGGGCATGGCAACCCACTCCATTATTCTTGCCTGGATAAATCCATGGACACAGGAGCCTGGCAAGGTACACTCCATACGGTCACAAAGAGTCAGCCATGACTGAAGCAACTCAACACACACACACAAATATTTAAGACCACAGGCTTATTGTATTAATAAGTAAATTCACTTTACAAAGCTATTCTCCAAAAGGCCATATTCTCCTGGAGACCATTCTATGCATAAATGGCAAACTGGAAGGAAAGTTCTCAATAGCTCTGTTGTATAAAACATGGAATTTGCTCAAAATCCTACCTGTTCTTTCTTTTATGCATTGTACTTACAAAAGTTCAGCTTTCTGCTGTAAATGTGAATCACATTATTACATTTTATTTTTATATTTTTATTTTTTACCTAAGCAGGAAAAGTATAACTGTCTGCAAGCCCAAATTGCAGAATGGGTATTGGATGCATATAACTAAATATCAACGGTGAAGAGTAAGAGTTTCTGTACCCTGCTCAAGGAAGAATGAGCTCACCGTCCTCTGCATTTACTATCACATGGATATCTTTATGTCCTTTTAGTTACAAAGAGCTTTTCTAAACATTGCATTCCACAGTGATAGCAGATTTATAGTATATGGATCACACCTTGAGGCTGTCTGTCAAAAATGTTTTCTAATATAATTTCAAAACAGATGTCAACTCTAGAGAGCTTCTAATTCCTCATGGAAATGATGTTTGACTTTTCCATGACACCCCACCTCATCTTCATCAAACTAAGCAGATTTGTTCTGATTCTGGTATTTATCTGTTCCTTAAAAGTGTAGGCATTTTCCCCACAGGTTTGCAGATGAGTATACTTGCAGTGTTGCAAGAGATATCATTATTGGTTGAGGTTCAGATACTTGCAAAAAGTTAGAAGATATCAGAAACTTTCTGTTGATGAGGGGTTCTGGGTTTTCCTGTATAGGTGGAGATTCACCAAGAAGTAGCAGTTCTTGGCAAAACATTTGTCATGTTGCGTAGGGTGAAGCATGGAATATTTTTCAGAATTGGGCTGTGGAGGTATGTGATGAGAAAGAAGAAGGATGAACATAAAATAAGTGGGATCTGTATGTTCATGAAACAGAGGTCAGATAATATGTAAGGACAAGCTATTCTCCAAAACAAAAGCCCATATTGAGGCCCTAAGATGGGATCAATCAAAGATTTTCCCTTCATCTGCTCATCTGGGGGAGATGACCACCCATGACTAGAATCATATGACGATAACCACCATCATTTTTCAGTGTCCTATCTTTTTGCCTTTTCATACTGTTCATGGGGTTCTCATGGCAAGAATACTGAAGTCATTTGTCATTCCCTTCTCCAGTGGACCACATTTTGTCACAGTTCTCCACCATGACCCATCTGTCTTGAATGGCCCTACATGGCATGGCTCATAATTTCACTGAGTTAGACAAGGCTGTGGTCCATGTGGTTAGATTGGCTAGTTTTCTGTGATTCTGGTTTTCAGTCTGTCTGCCCTCTGATGGAGAAGGATAAGAGGCTTATGGAAGCTTAAAGCTCAACATTCAGAAAACAAAGATCATGGCATATGGTCCCATCACTTCAAGGCAAATAGATGGAGAAACAGTGAAAAGAGTGGCAGACCTTATTTTTGGGGCTCCAAAATCACTGCAGATGGTGACTGAAGCCTTGAAAGTAAAAGATGCTTACTCCTTGGAAGAAAAGTTATGACTAACCTAGACAGTGTATTAAAAAGCAGAGACATTACTTTGCCAACAAAAGTCCATCTACTCAACACTATGGACTTTTTCCAGTAGTCACATATGGATGTGAGTGTTGGACTATAAAGAAACCTGAACACCAAAGAATTGATGCTTTTGAACAATGGTGTTGGAGAAGACTCTTGAGAGTCCCTTGGACTGCAAGGAGATCCACCCAGTCAATCCTACAGGAAATCAGTCCTGAACATTCATTGGAAGGACTGATGATGAAGCTGAAACTGCAATACGTTGGCCACCTCATGTGAAGAGCTGACTCATTGGAAAAGACTCTGATTCTGGAAAAGATTGCAGGCAGGAGGAGAAGGGGACGACAGAGGATGAGATGGTTGGATGGTGTCACTGACTCAGTGGACCTGATTTAGGTAAACTCCGGGAGTTGGTGACGGACAGGGAGGCCTGGCATGCTGCAGTATATGGGGTCACAAAGAGTTGGACATGACTGAGGGACTGAACTGAACTGAACTACCATCACAAAAAAGTTACCCATTATGAATGCTGTGCTTAGAATCTGGAAATGTTTATAAATGTATTAGCTTGCGCACTGACCCTATGAAGGAATTACTGATACTGTCCTCATCCTAGAAATGAAGAAACTAAAATTAAAGAAGTTGATTGACTAGTTAAATGACATTCAGATAGTAATTGGCAGAGTTAGGATTCCAGGGTGATTTCTCTCATTGAAAAACTCTTGCCACTTGGGGAAGGATAAGATAGGGGTGTGGAATAAAGAGATACAAACTATTGTATATAAAATATATTAAAAAAACAAGGATATATTGCATAGCATAGGGAAATACAGCCATTGTTTTGTGAAAACATTAAATAGAGTATAATCTATAAAAACGTTGAATCACTATGTTGTATACCTGAAACTAACATAATATTATGAACTGACTATTCAGTTCAGTTCAGTCACTTAGTCGTGTTCAACTCTTTCCGACCCCAAGCATGCCTGGCTTCCCTGTCCATCACCAAATCCCAGAGGTTGCTCAAACTCAAGTCTGTCGAGTTGGTGATGCCATCCAAACACTCATCCTCTGTCATCCCCTTCTCCTCCTGCCTTCAATCTTTCCCAGAATCAGGGTTTTTTTCCCCAATGAGTTGGTTCTTTGCATCAGGTGGCCAAAGTATTGGAGTTTCAGCATCAGTTCTTCCAATGAATATTCAGGACTGATTCCCTTTAGGATTTACTGGTTGGAACTCCTTGCAGCCCAAGGGACTCTCTAGAGTCTACTCCAACACCACAGTTCAAAAGCATCAGTTCTTCCACACTCAGATTTCTTTATAGTCCAACTCTCTCATCCATACATGATGACTGGAAAAACAATAGCTTTGACTAGATGGACCTTTGTTGGCAAAGTAATGTCTCTGCTTTTTAATGTGCTGTCTAGGTTGGTCATAGCTTTTCTTCCAAGGGGCAAGTGTCTTTTAATTTCATGTCTGCAGTCACGGTCTGCAATGATTTTGGAGCCCCTCAAAATAACTGTTTCCATTGTTTCCCCATCTATTTGGCATGAAGTGATGGGACCGGAGGCCATGATTTTAATTTTTGGAATGTTCTTTTTTTTTTTTTAATTTAATTTTATTTTTAAACTTTACATAATTGTATTAGTTTTGCCAAATATCAAAATGAATCCATCACAGGTATACATGTGCTCCCCATCCTGAACCCTCCTCCCTCCTCCCTCCCCATACCATCCCTCTGGGTCGTCCCAGTGCACTAGCCCCAAGCATCCAGTATTGTGCATTGAACCTGGACTGGCATCTCATTTCATACATGATATTTTACATGTTTCAATGCCATTCTCCCAAATCTTCCCACCCTCTCCCTCTCCCACAGAGTCCATAAGACTGTTCTATACATCAGCGTCACTTTTGCTGTCTCGTACACAGGGTTATTGTTATCATCTTTCTAAATTCCATATATATGCGTTAGTATACTGTATTGGTGTTTTTCCTTCTGGCTTACTTCACTCTGTATAATAGGCTCCAGTTTCATCCACCTCATTAGAACTGATTCAAATGTATTCTTTTTAATGGCTGAGTAATACTCCATTGTGTATATGTACCACTGCTTTCTTATCCATTCATCTGCTGATGGACATCTAGGTTGCTTCCATGTCCTGGCTATTATAAACAGTGCTGCAATGAACATTGGGGTACACGTGTCTCTTTCCCTTCTGGTTTCCTCAGTGTGTATGCCCAGCAGTGGGATTGCTGGATCATAAGGCAGTTCTATTTCCAGTTTTTTAAGGAATCTCCACACTGTTCTCCATAGTGGCTGTACTACTTTGCATTCCCACCAACAGTGTAAGAGGGTTCCCTTTCCTCCACATCCTCTCCAACATTTATTATTTGTAGACTTTTGGATCGCAGCCATTCTGACTGGTGTGAAATGGTACCTTATAGTGGTCTTGATTTGCATTTCTCTGATAATGAGTGATGTTGAGCATCTTTTCATGTGTTTGTTAGCCATCTGTATGTCTTCTTTGGAGAAATGTCTGTTTAGTTCTTTGGCCCATTTTTTGATTGGGTCATTTATTTTTCTGGAGTTGAGCTGGAGGAGTTGCTTATATATTTTTGAGATTAGTTGTTTGTCAGTTGCTTCATTTGCTATTATTTTCTCCCATTCTGAAGGCTGTCTTTTCACCTTGCTGATAGTTTCCTTTGATGTGCAGAAGCTTTTAAGGTTAATTAGGTCCCATTTGTTTATTTTTGCTTTTATTTCCAATATTCTGGGAGGTGGGTCATAGAGGATCCTGCTGTGATGTATGTCAGAGAGTGTTTTGCCTATGTTCTCCTCCAGGAGTTTTATAGTTTTTGGTCTTATGTTTAGATCTTTAATCCATTTTGAGTTTATTTTTGTGTATGGTGTTAGAAAGTGTTCTAGTTTCATTCTTTTACAAGTGGTTGACCAGTTTTCCCAGCACCACTTGTTGAAGAGATTGTCTTTAATCCATTGTATATTCTTGCCTCCTTTGTCAAAGATAAGGTGTCCATATGTGCATGGATTTATCTCTGGGCTTTCTATTTTTTAAGTCAACTTTTTCACTCTTCTCTTTCACTTTCATCAAGAGACTCTAGTTCCTCTTCACTTTCTGCCAGAGGGTGGTGTCATCTGTGTATCTTAGGTTACTGATATTTCTCCCGGCTATCTTGATTCCAGCTTGTGCTTCATCCAACCTGACATTTCACATGATGTACTCTGCATATAAGTTAAATAAGCAGGGTGACAATATACAGCCTTGACGTACTCCTTTCCCAATTTGGAACCAGTCTGTTGTTCCATGTCCAGTTCTGTTGCTTCTTGACCTGCACACAGATTTCTCAGGAGGCAGGTAAGGTGGTTTGGTATTCCTATCTCTTAAAGAATTCTCCACAGTTTGTTGTGATCTACACAGTCAAAGGCTTTGGTGTAATCAATAAAGCAGAAGTAGATGTTTTTCTGGAATTCTCTTGCTTTTTCTATGATCCAATGGAAGTTGGCAATTTGATTTCTGATCCTCTGCCTTTTCTAAATCCAGCTTGAATATCTGGAAGTTCCCAGTTCCCAGTTGAGGCCTGCTTGGAGAATTTTGAGCATTACTTTGCTATCGTTTGAGATGAGTGCTATTGTGTGGTAGTTTGAACACTCTGTGGTATTGCCCTTTTTTGGTGTCCTTTTCCAGTCCTGTGGCCACTGCTGAGTTTTCCAAATTTGCTGGCACATTGAGTGCAGCACTTTCACAGCATTTAGGATTTGAAATAGTTCTACTGGAATTCCATCACCTCCTCTAGCTTTGATCCTAAGGCCCACTTGACTCCGCATTCCAGGATGTATGAATCTAGGTGAGTTATCACACCATCGTTATTATCTTGGTCATGAAGATCTTTTTTGTATAGTTCTCCCATATATTCTTGCCAGCTCTTCTTAATATCTTCTGCTTCTGTTAGGTGCATATTGTTTCTATCGTTTATTGTGCCCATCTTTGCATGAAATATTCCCTTGGTATCTCTAATTTTCTTGAAGAGATCTCTAGTGTTTCCCATTATATTGTTTCCCTCTGTTTCTTTGCATTGATCACTGAGGAAGGCTCTGTTATCTCTCCTTGCTATTCTTTGGAACTCTGCATTCAGATGGATGTATCTTCCCTTTACTATTTTGCCTTCAGCTTCTTTTCTTTTTACAGCTATTTATAAGCCCTCCTCAGACAACCATTTTGCCTTTTTGCATTTCTTTTTCTTGGGTGTAGTCTTGATCACTGCCTCCTGTACAGTGTCATGAACCTCCATCCATAGTTCTTCAGGCACTCTGTCTATCGGGTCTAATGCCTTGAATCTATTTCTCACTTCCACTGTATAATTGTAAGGGATTTGATTTAGGTCACACCTGAATGGTTTGGCGGTTTTTCCCTACTTTCTTCAATTTAAGTCTGAATTTTCCAATAAAGAGTTGATGATCTGAGCCACAGTCAGCTTCCAGTCTTATTTTTGCTGACTGTATAGGGCTTGTCCATCTTTGGCTGCAAAGAATATAGTCAATCTGATTTCAGTATTGACCATCTGGTGATGACCACGTGTAGAGTGTTCTCTTGTGTTGTTGGAAGAGGGTATTTTCTATGACCAGTGCATTCTCTTGGCAAGACTCTTCTAGCCTTTGCCATGCTTCATTTTGTAATCCAAGGCCAAAGTTTCCTGTTACTTTAGGTATCTCTTGACTTCCTCCTTTTGCATTCCAATCCCCTATGATGAAAAGGACATTTTTTTTTTTTTTTGGTGTTAGTTCTGCAAGGTCTTTTCGGTCTTTGTAGAACCATTGTTTCAGCTTCTTCAGCATTACTGGTTGGGGTATAGACTTGGACTACTGTGATATTGAATGGTTTGCCTTGGAAATGAACAGAGATCATTCTGTCATTTTTGAGACTGCATCCAAGTACTGCATTTTGGACTCTTTTGTTGACTATGAGGGTTACTCTGTTTCTTCTAAGGCATTCTTGTCCACAGCAATAGATATAATGGTCACCTGAATTAAATTCACCCATTCCAGTCCATTTTAGTTCACTGATTCCTAAAATGTTGATGTTCACTCCTGTCATCTCCTGTTTGACCACTTCCAATTTACCTTGATTCATGGACCTAACATTCCAGGTTCCTATGCAGTATTACTCTTTACAACA
Organism: Bos indicus x Bos taurus; assembly: GCF_003369695.1. Taxonomy (NCBI): domain Eukaryota; kingdom Metazoa; phylum Chordata; class Mammalia; order Artiodactyla; family Bovidae; genus Bos; species Bos indicus x Bos taurus. The sequence continues at coordinate 36,290,959 of NC_040097.1, read as the reverse complement.
TCAGACTTTACTTCCATCACCAGTAACATGCACATCTTGGTGTTGTTTTCACTTTGGCTCCATCTCCTCATTCTTTCTGGAATTATTTCTCCATTCTTCTCCAGTAGCATATTGGGCACCTACCAACCTGGGGAGTATATCTTTCAGGGTCATATCTTTTTGCCTTTTCATACTGTTCATGGGGTTCTCAAGGCAAGAATACTGAAGTGGTTTATCATTCCTTCTCTGGTGGACCACGTTTTGTCAGAACTCTCCACCATGACCCATCCATTTTGGGTGGCCCTACAGGGCATAGCTCATAGTTTCATTGAGTTATACAAGGCTGTGGTCCATGTGATCAGCTGGATTAGTTTTCTGTGATTGTGGTTTTCATTCTGTCTGCCCTCTGAGGGATAAGGATAAGAGGTTTATGGAAGCTTCCTGATGGGAGAGACTGACTGTGGGGAGAACTGGGTTTTGTTCTGATGGGCAGGGCCATGCTCAGTAAATCTTTAATTTTCTGTTGATGGGTGGGGCTGTGTTTCTGCCCTATTGTTTGACCTGAGAGCAGATTATGGTGGAGGCAATGAAAACAATGGCTACCGACCTCCTTCAAATGGTCCTGTGCATGCACTGCAGCACAGTGCCCCTGACTCTGCAGCAGGCCACCCATGCCTCTGCTGGAGACTCCTGGACACTCACAGGCAAGTCTGGGTCTGTCTCTTGTGGGGTCACTGTTCCTTTCTCCTGGGCCTGGTGTGCACAATGTTTTGTATGTACCCTCCAAGAGTCTGTTTTCCCTGTCCTGTGTAAGTTCTGTAATCAAATCCCACTGGCCTCCAAAGTCAAATTCTCTGGGGGTTCTCAGTCCCTTTGCCAAATCTCCAGGTTGAGAAATCTGTTGTGGGTCCTAGAACTTTCTTAACAGTGCAAGAATTTGTTTGGTATAATTGTTCTGCAGTTTGTGGGTCGTCTGCTCTGCAGCTCTATGGTGGGGTTAATGGTGACCTCCTCCAAGAGGTCTTATACAACAGGCTGTGTGAGCCAGGTAGTTGTACCCAGAGCTCCTTTTCCTGTTGCAGGCCACTGCTGGCCTGTACCTCCGCCAAAGAGTCGAACATAGGTCAGGCTCAGTCTCTGTGGGGTCTCTGGGTCCTGGAACACACAAGGTTTGGTTTGAGCCCTCCAAACATCTCTGGCAGGTATGGGATTTGATTCTAAATGAGATTTTGTCCCTCCTACCGTCTGGCTGGGACTTCTCCTTTGACCTGGGATGTGGGTGTCTTTTTTGGTGGGATCCAGCATTTCTCCTGTTGATGATTGTTCAGCAGTGAGTTGTAATTGTGGAGTTCTCACAGGAAATAAAAAAAATTAAAACAAAACAAACCCCTCTGTTTCTTAGCAGGAGCATTCATATACATTGAACAAATGTATAGTGTCTGAATGATGACACATAAGTTCTTGGAACCAATTCATGTTCATTTTATATACCACATTAGATGCAATAGGGTGAAGTAGGGAAAACAAAACAAAACAATAAAGAAGAATTAAGCAAACATGCTTTTTGGAAATCTAAGAACCTGGAATCTCAACTCATATAAAAGGAAACTGACCAGAACATATAAACCAAAGCATGATGCTTTCTGGTAGAGCAGCCTGAAGTCTTAAAGCTTGCCACACTTTGTGGTATTGCATTAGTTTGCTACTGCTAATGTAACAAAGTATGAAGTAAGTATGGCTGAAATAGAAAAATCTTATTATATGATAGTTCTGTAGGTTAGATATCTGATACAGATCTCTGGGTTAGAATCAAGATTTCACAAAGCTGGTTCCTTTCTGGAGCCTTTAGAAGAGAATCTACCTTTTGCACTTTCTTTGACTCATGATTCCTAATTTCCATATTTAAAGCTAGCAAAGCTGCATGTCTCTGACCATTTTCCCATGGTCACATCTCCCTCTGATCACAGCCAGGAAAGGTTCTATGATTTTGAGGACTCATGTGATTATACTGGGCCCAGGTTGATAATCCCAGCTAGTCTCCCCAAAACAAGGTTCTTAATTTAATCACATGTGAAACCCTTTTGCCATGTAGCAAAGGACATTCACAGCCTCTGGCATTAAGACACAGATGCCTATGTGGAGCCATTTTTCTGCCTTTCTCAGTGTATAAAGCTTAGAACCTGATAAACACAGACTGAGATCAAGTACAAGATGAGATAACAAAGAGGAAACACTGTAAAGACCAACGCCAGAGTAAGATAATTTTTTTTAAATGTCAAAGAGATGTGTTTTCAATTCTATCTTTCTCATCTTACAGCTATGAATATTTTCTCCGTTCCTAGAGCCTGATCAAGTCTGCTTTTCTATTCTTCCCTGTAAGTTGCCAGCAATGTTAGAAGCTGGAACAGAGAGACACAAAGACACCATGGGTCTCATTTTTCCAGATCTTGCACAATTCTCCCTTCAGGCTGTGAAGCTAGCTTCTCTTGGAGGGATAAAAGTCTCTGACAACTGATCTTTCTTAAGAATAAATGGCCTTTCAGAGTTTGGAGAGAGTAAGATTCTATGGATAAATTTACCTAGCTCAGATCAATAATGATAATCATATTCTTCTTTAAAGAACACTATTTCCAGTATTTACTCCTCCTGTATACCAGTATTTTTAAATATATGTATATATATATATATATATATATATATATTTACTTAAAAATATATATTTGGCCTTATAAGTAAAGGAAGTAGAAAGCAATTGTGACTTGCAACTGCTAACATGATCTACCTCACATCTCACTTCTTTTAAGTTATGTTTAAAAAGAATAAAAACAACAACAATGAAAAGTCAGAGTTCACCTAATAAACACTGATGTCCAGTTCAGAACATCCCCTGATGGAATCAAAAGTACTAGAAACTCTCAAAAATGCACAAACACATTAAAAATGCACAAACCATCCTCTATTCAAAAAATGAATTGGTAAACTTTACATTTAGAGGATTTATGTGTGAAATCCGAACGAATGCACTCAATCTATCATCCCTGAATCAACCTGTCACATTGTCACAGGAGTCGGGAAAAGCTGATTGCTAATATCAAAAGCTGTAAACAGGTCTGCCTTAGGATATGTAGGGAGTGAACCATTTTTATATCAGAGCACAAGTGGGGAGCACAAAATATGTTAGAACAATATCAGTAAAGTGTTGAATTCAGAAAACCTACTTGCACAGAAGAAAAACAACCTCATGAAAGTATATTAATTGAAATAGGCTAATATTGGCTACATATTCACATGCTATAAATCAGACCCAGATAAATATTTTTCCCACCTCCAAATGTGGGAAATTCTTCCAACTTTGGCAGGTTAACTCAGTTGCTGAGAGTCAAGGAAATGGGTCAAGAATGAAAAAGTTTGCCTACTATAAGAAGTAATTTATGTTCTTTCAAAACGGACTATTCTCAAAATCCTGGCCAGTTACTTTGCAGAATTCTGTCATTATGGGGTAGATATGAGAACACAGCATAGTGAAGAAAAAGAATAATTCTACCATGTCTTAGTCAGTTTGGTGTTTGTTACCCTAGGTTGCACTGGGGTAACAAATACCAAAATCTTAGTGGCTCAACACGATCAAAATCTCTTTCAAAGTATGCTTCGGGTCTGAATGACTCTCCAGGGCAGCTCTTTCTCATGTGGTACCAAGATTTCCAGTCTAGCAGCACCGCTGCTTTGCATAAATATTTTATAACCTGCTGTGGCAGGAGAGGAAACTCTGCAGAGACAGATATTGGCACTTACATATGTTGACCATTTATGAATATTGGCCATTTCCAGCACTTTTTCCAGAACTAGGCATTGTAAGGCAGCTGGGGGATATACTTTCAATATAACAGAATTGAAAATATTGGCAAGAACTATTGTTGTCTACCACATACAGGTAGGTAAAACCGCTGGAGTGTGTGACGGTGATGGCACCTGTGTGTGACTGTTAGTCCATGAAGAACAGATATAAGGATGTGATGGCTATTCTATACGATAGGTACTCAGAGCCGAAACATAATTTACCAACTGCTGGTTGTATAGATATTATTTATTCTTGTACAATTTAAATCTTACCAGTTCTGATGAGATGAAGTGGGAGAAATGGAGTTATAGCAACTTTGGTCATGGGTATACTGTTGAGAAAATGTTGATCCACTTAGTTATATGCAGTATGCTTAGTAAAGTCACTCCTGCAAAAAGAACGTTAGATATTGTCAGTATCCATAGGGCAAGAAATGCCTTTTCTTTTTACTTTTATTAACCTTGGATTAGAATATATTGTTGATTAGTTTATTTGGTAATGATAAAATCCTTTATTCTGAAGACATTTGAACTGTTTTCTTTCATGATTACATGAGTTACATCGAGCTATACCCTTTTTTTCTTAATTATTTAAAATGTGGTATTCACTTCTGTTGTTTTATCATTCATTCAACTATTCATCCTGGGTATAGAGGAGAAGCTGGTATAATTCTTCTTAGTTCTAATGGGATGAAAGTTACCAAAACTTTCTGAAGATATTCACAGCCTTAATAGCAATGTTCCATGAAATAAAAATGCTAAGAACACATCAAAAGAAGATGAGATATCAGGTGAGACCTTCAGAACAAACATCCTTGCAATCAGAGCATGGTTCACATTTGTAGCCAGGTCCATTCTGTATCCAGTGATCATGTCCTGACTGATGGGAGAGGGAGGAAATGAAAGGTCACACTGCAGAACTGGAAGGTTTGTGTAGTGTGCTGACAGCATGATCTTCATCTCTATGTAAATCTTATAACTTAGCTCCTTTGAGTGGATTGGAGATATTTCTTTTCAATTGTTGTTCTGTAAAATAAGGTCAATGAGTTTCATGATGTCAATAAACTTTCCCATAATTCTGCAAGCCAGTCTGGTCTCTGTAGAGAGTTTGTATTGTCTGCGAACAACTGAGAAAGTCTATGGCATCTGTAACATAGGATGGATATAAGAAGTAGGAATGACTCTCTAACTGTACAGGAGCACTCACATTTATTCAATAAGACATTTTAACTGCCCTTTCCCCTCATTCCTTCATATCTTTCCTTTTTTCCCCTCTTCCTGCAACAAATTATTACTTAAAAATTTATTGTGTACAAATCCCTATGCTAGATACAATGGAATTTGACAAAAATGGTTTAGATAAGTTCCTTGATATGAAGGAATTTATGTAAAAATATTTTTTTCCCGCCAGGACACTGTCTACTTTCTATTCCAAAGCCCTGTCATGATGTTACAGTTAAGTCCTTGGAATTACACAGAGGTTTCCATTTAAAGCTGGATTTTGAAAATAGTAAAACAAACAAAAAACAAGTAAGTTTTTCTCTGGCTGTTTTTGTTTTGGCAGTTCAAAGTGTAGGGTTTGAGAAAATGTTTGCTTTATGGACCTATGTTTCTGCAAAGAATCTATGGTGTCTATATTCCGTGAACATTTTGAAACATGTGTTTTGCTTTGCAATTAAAGACCACTGCTAGGCATTTATTTTCTTTTTTTCCCTCCCTGAATACTCTTAAACAATCTTGACTTTTAATTCATACATCATAGAAGAAGTTACTCACTTGGAATAAAAAGTGATTAATGACATAAATGGTCAATAAACATTCTATAGTCATCCCTAGGGAAAGAACACATTCAGAACACTTTCCTTCTATTTTCCTCACTTGAAAAGATTGACATACTGTGAAAGTCTAGTTAATAGTTGTTAGCATTTCTGAAAGTCAACGAAGTGAATTAGAGATATGTGGAATTATTTGGCAGAATTTCAGACTCTCTGATCCACTAAATAACACAGAGTTTATTGTAGCAAGACCTTGTTTAAGAATCATGTCATTTCTTCCTCCTGGAAGGCTTGCTTTCTTTAGCCATTCTTTTCTTTTTTTAAAGAACTTAAGAACTTATTAAAATTGAAGTCAGTGTTGTGACACATGTTGGATTAGTCACGCCAAGTTTAGGGAAGCTGTATGATGGAATATGACAACTTCAGAAACTTGACAAGAAATGCAAAATGAAAGATCCATCTTAAATTATTTTTAGCAGAAATAAGAAAAAAAGAGATATTTACAATCATGAAACAAGTTTGAGTGAATGTTCCTCATACTTTTCAGCAGGGACTATAGACGGTGTCCTTATACCATTAATTGCATGGGTAACTGGTGTTAAGACTCACTGTTGGGTACAGATAGCTCATTTGCATTTTGACTCGTAGTAAGAGGTACTGCTATTTATAGTCATTAAAATGCACATAATATGGTACTTAGAATTGTCATAACATGGAAACCACTGTGAGGCATTCCTATGAAGCTGCAAGTAGGTCGTGTGATTATTGTTATGAATGTCAAACTATATAATACATTCACTACAGACTAGTCAGTGTTTCTCAAACTTTAACGTGTACACAAGTCACCTGATGGGATGCATATTTGAGTTCAATATTATCAGGATGGGGACTGGGACCTGGTGTTCATAACAAGCTTCTAAGTAATGCTGATGCTGCCATTCATCCTTGAGTAGAAAGGAAGTAAATCTTATGTGAACAGAGTTATGCAGAGAGAAAAATCCCCCTGGAATAGCAAGACTGTGCTGTGTGGTGAAAAAGTCCGTCGGAAAGGGACTCATTAGGCAAGTAAGTGTGGATTAAAAAGAGTGACTTATTGCAGTTCCTGTCATTAATGCCCATCCAAATCCTGTCTAGCCTTCCCAGGTGGGTGCAGTGGTAAAAAGTCTGCATGCCAATGTAGGAGATGCAAGAGATGCGGGTTTGACCTGGATTGGAAGATCCCTGGAACAGGAGATGGCAACACCCTCCACTATTCTTGCCTGGGATATCCTATAGACAGAGGACCCTTCCAGGCCACAGTCCATGGTTTGTGAAGAGTCAGATACAACTGAACAACTGAGCACCTTACAACGTACTGCCCAGTGTATTCTGTTCCACACACCCCACACAATTACACATTTGGGTTATTTATTTTATCACCTGATTCTCTGATCACTAGGAAATTTTTCTATTATAATTAATCTTCTCATGTTGGATATTTAGGAAGAGAGAATGAGGTTAATGAAGTTTGATTAATTAAATGAAATTTCTCTTTAAAAACAAATGATTTATAATAGAAAGAGAATCTGATGATCAAAGAATGTTGGATATTCCTGTATCTCTGACTGTAAATTTTTACTTAAAATTATCACAATGGTATTTGGTCAGTCTCATAGTCTTCGTTGATGCGGTATCATGCAAAATGGATCCACTCATGATGAAGCAAGCAGTTCTCAGTCTGAAAACCTGATGGTTGATCCTAGAACAAAATGGCTACAAAGTTCACTGGGGAAAAAAAAATTAAAATGTTTAAAGTGAAGAAACTTGTCCTATCAGATATTAAACTCCACTTCTAGGATGTTTAATGAAATATTTTTAATAGGTGAATTTGAGAAAAAAATCTAGAGAAAATAAAAACAATGCAATCTGAATAATTAAAATGTAGGGTTTTTTTTTTTACATAACAAAGGTATATGAAGGTGTAGATTTATATGGGTGCATGCTCAGTTGCTTCAGTTGTGTTTAACTCTTTATCACCTGTGGACTATAGCCCGCCAGGCTCCTTTGTCTGCTGGATTCTCCAGGCAAGAATACTTGAGTGGGTTGCTGTGCCCTCCTCCAGGGGATCTTTCTGACAAAGGAATAGAACACATCTCCTGTGTCTCTCCGCATTGCAGACAGGTTCTTTATCCACTGAGCCACCTGGGAAGCCCTTAGATTTATATATACTAATAGAAAAGCATGCTTCTAATTAAACTTAAGTAAAAAGGCATGCATTATTAGGTTTGTTTATCATTTAAAACCTTGGTTATTAGATCCATCAATCCCATTCCTGGGCATATATCTGGAAAAGACCAAGACTCTAATTTGAAAAGATACAAGTACCCCAAAGTTCATAGCAACACTATTTACAATAGCCAAGACATGGAAACAACCTAAGTGTCCATTGACAGATGAATGAAAAAAGATGAATGAATGAATGACAGATGAATGAAAAGTGTGTGTGTGTGTGTGTATGTTTATATATATATATATATATATATATATAGAGAGAGAGAGAGAGAGAGAGAGAGAGAGGGAGTGTATAGACTATCAGCCATAAAAAAAATAAAATAATGCCATTTGCAGCAATATGAATGGACCTAGTGATTATCCTAGTGAAGTTAAGTCAGAGAAAGACAAATATCATATGATATAACTTGTATGTGGAATTTGCAAGAATGATAGAAATTAACTTATTTACAAAACAGAAACAGACAGACAGACATAGAAAATGAACTTAAGAGTTGCCACATTAGGATGAACAGATACACACTATGAAATAGACAAACAACATGGGTCTACTGTACAGTGCAGGAAATTATATTCAGTATCTTGTAAGAATCTATCACGGAAAAGAATCTGAAAAAAAATATATATATATATACATACGTTTGAATCCTTTTGCTGTACACCTGAAACTAACACACCATTGTGAATCAATTATATTTCAATAATAATGAATTAATTAAAAAATACAACCTTAACTGTATATACAGGGTAAAAATCCTAGAAAAATATATCAAATATTCAGAGGAATTTTAGCAGCCGGGTAGGATTACAGATAATTTTAATTTTCATATTTTTACAATAAATAGACAAGAGCTTTACAATGTAAAATAGTAAGAATATTTCCACAGTTGAGAATGCTGTAACAGGAAATAATACCACTCTTCAGTGGATCTCTAGGAGGGCACTTGCCTCCTAGTCATACCTACATTTCATTGCTGAAAACATTTATTTAGAATCTCTGTAAGCAGGTCATAGGTTTTGGTTGTTTCACCATAGGATATTTGACTGGAAACCCAAATTAATTTTGTCCTAGATATAATGGAACATCTTACCATGATTTACAATTATTCGCTACATGAGAAAAGTGGCATTGAAACCAAAGATAAGGGCAAAAATAAGAAATTCTTACTATAATCTTAGCAACAGGATTCTGATTTCTGGTTTAACTCTCTCATATTTGCAATGTTTTCTTTATTTAGTCATCTAACCCACCAAACATATCATATTTTAAATGTAGGTATATGCTATTAGGTTACTAAAATTAAGAGTGGTTATATATGACCCCTACATAGACTACAGGAAAAGAGCTACCTATTCCTAGACTGTGGGCTATGGAGTTTGTGAGCAAACACTAGCAGTGAGTTCATCAGAGAAAGTCTTAATTGGAAGGCAAGACATTTATTTAATAATTATTAATAATTTAATAATTATTGTGAGAAGTGATCAACGTTTTTATAAAGCCTACAAAAATCATCACAGTTGTAATTTAGTGAGCAAAAAGCATGGATGGGACTGGAAAAGAAACATTTTAGACAGAAAAGTCACTAAGGAAATTATTGCATTAAAAAAAGATTAATTGGGGCTTAATTAAGGGAAAGAATGAAATTGAATTCTGAATTTGTTGCAGCTGTAGGACCAAAGCTAAGACAGTTGACTGAGTATGGTAGACAAGAGACAGAGTCCTCTCAAATAGGAGTATTTGGAAAGATCACAGGAATGAAAACTCTGTAAGATTAGCTTAGGAGGAAAAGTTTGGTCTTAGTTCAGTTCAGTCGCTCAGTCGTGTCCAACTCTTTGCGACCCCATGAATCGCAGCACGCCAGGCGTCCTTGTCCATCACCAACTCCCGGAGTTCACTCAAACTCTAGTCCATCGAGTCAGTGATGCCATCAGCCATCTCATCCTCTGTCATCCCCTTGTCCTCCTGCCCCCAGTCCCTCCCAGCATCAGAGTCTTTTCCAATGAGTCAACTCTTCGCATGAGGTGGCCAAAGTACTGGAGTTTCAGCTTTAGCATCAGTCCTTCCAAAGAAATCCCAGGGCTGATCTCCTTCAGAATGGACTGGTTGGATCTCCTTGCAGTCCAAGGGACTCTCAAGAGTCTTCTCCAACACCACAGTTCAAAAGCATCAATTCTTCAGTGCTCAGCCTTCTTCACAGTCCAACTCTCACATTCATACATGACCACAGGAAAAACCATAGCCTTGACTAGACAGACCTTTGTTGGCAAAATAATGTCTCTGCTTTTAGATTTGCTGAGTTACAGCATTGTTCATGTATCTCAGAAGTGGCATCACTTTGGAGGCATAGACTATGGAGAGATGATGAACATAGGGGTATAATTCTGGGTGTCTTTAGTAAATTGATAATAGTGAAGCACGAAAAGAGGGAAGGATGCAGTAAAATTGGTTGATAGTTTGATCAAAAATGTGGTCCTCTGACAAAATATGGTCTACTGGAGAAGGGAATGGCAAACCACTTCAGTACTCTTGCCTTGAGAACCCCATGAACAGTATGAAAAGGCAAAAAGATAGGACACTGAAAGATAAACTCCCCTGATTGGTAGGTGCCCAATATACTACTGGAGATCAGTGGAGAAATAACTCCAGAAAGAATGAAGAGATGGAGCCAAAACAAAAACAAAACCCAGTTGTGGATGTGACTGATGTTAGAAGCAAAGTCCAGTGCTGTAAAGAGCAGTATTGCATAGGAACCTGGAATGTTAGGTCCATGAATCAAGGCGAATTGGAAGTGGTCAAACAGGAGATGGCAAGAGTGAATGTTGACATTTAAGGAATCAACAAAATAAAATGGACTGAAATGGGTGAATTTAACTCAGATGACCATTATCTGCTACTGTGGGCAATAATCCTTAAGAATAAATGGAGTAGCTACCAGAGTCAACACCAAAATCAGATTGATTATATTCTTTGCAGCCAAAGATGGAGAGGCTCTATACAGTCAACAAAAACAAGACCAGGAGCTGACTGTGGCTCAGATCATGAACTCCTTATTGCCAAATTCAGACTGAAATTGAAGAAAGTAGGGAAAACCACTAAACCATTCAGGTATGACCTAAATCAAATCCCTTATGATTATACAGTGGAAGTGAGAAATAGATTTAAGGGACTAGATCTGATAGATAGAGTGCCTGATGAACTATGGAATGAGGTTCATGACACTGTACAGGAGACAGGGATCAAGACCATCCCCATGGAAAAGAAATGCAAAAAAGCAAAACGGCTGTCTGGGGAGGCCTTACAAATAGCTGTGAAAAGAAGAGAAGTAAAAAGCAAAGGAGAAAAGGAAAAATATAAGCATCTGAATGCAGAGTTCCAAAGAATAGCAAGGAGAGATAAGAAAGCCTTTTTCAGCAATCAATGCAAAGAAATAGAGGAAAACAACAGAATGGGAAAGACTAGAGATCTCTTCAAGAAAATTAGAGATACCAAGGGAACATTTCATGCAAAGATGGGCTCGATAAAGGACAGAAATGGTATGGACCTAACAGAAGCAGAAGATATTAAGAGGTAGCAAGAATACCCAGAAGAACTATACAAAAAAGGTCTTCACGACCCCGATAATCATGGTGGTGTGATCACTCACCTAGAGCCAGACATCCTGGAATGTGAAGTCAAGTGGGCCTCAGGAAGCATCACTACGAACAAAGAAAATGGAGGTGATGGAATTCCAGTTGAGCTATTTCAAATCCTGGAAGATGATGCTGTGAAAGTGCTGCACTCAATATGCCAGCAAATTTGGAAAACTCAGCAGTGGCCACAGGACTGGAAAAGGTCAGTTTTCATCCCAATTTCAAAGAAAGGCAATGCCAAAGAATGCTCAAACTACTGTTCAATTGCACTCATCTCACACGCTCATAAAGTAATGCTCAAAATTCTCCAAGCCAGGCTTCAGCAATACATAAACTGCAAACTTCCAGATGTTCAAGCTGGTTTTATAAAAGGCAGAGGAACCAGAGATCAAATTGCTGACATCCACTGGATCATGGAAAAACCAAGAGAGTTCCAGAAAAACATGTATTTCTGCTTTATTGATTATGCCAAAGCCTTTGACTGTGTGGATCACCACAAACTGTGGAAAATTCTGAAAGAGATGGGAATACCAGACCACCTGACCTGCCTCTTGAGAAACCTATGTGCAGGTCAGGAGCAACAGTTAGAACTGGACATGGAACAACAGACTGGTTCCAAATAGGAAAAGGAGTATGTCAAGGCTGTATATTGTCACCCTGCTTATTTAACTTGTATGCAGAGTACATCATGAGCAACGCTGGATTGCAAGAAGCACAAGCTGGAATCAAGATTGCCAGGAGAAATATCAATAACCTCAGATATGCAGATGACACCACCCTTATGGCAGACAGTGAAGAGGAACTAAAAAGCCTCTTGATGAAAGTGAAAGAGGAGAGTGAGAAAGTTGGCTTAAAGTTCAACATTCAGAAAACTAAGATTATGGCATCTGGTCACATCACTTCATGACAATAGATGGGGAGACATTGACAGAGTTTATTTTTTATTTATTTATTTTTTCAGACTTTATTTTTTGGGGGCTCCAAAATCACTGCAGATTGTGCCTGAAGCCATGAAATTAAAAGACACTCCTTGGAAGAAAAGTTATGACCAACCTAGACAGCATGTTAAAAAACAGAGACATTACTTTGCCAACAAAGGTCTGTCTAGTCAAGGCTATGGTTTTTCCAGTAGTCATGTATGGATGTGAGAGTTGGACTATAAAGAAAGCTGAGCATCAAATAACTGATTCTTTTGAACTGTGGTATTGGAGAAGACTCTTGAGAATCTCTTGGACTGCAAGGAGATCCAACCAGTCCATCCTAAAAGAAATCAGTCCTGTATATTCTTTGGAAGGAGTGATATTGAAGCTAAAACTGCAATACTTGGCCACCTGATGCAAAGAACTGACTCATTTGAAGATATCCTGATTTTGGGAAAGATTGAAGGCAGGAGGAGACAGGGATGACAGAGGATGAGATGGTTGGATGGCATCACTGATTCAATGGACATGGGTTCGGGTGAACTCGGAGTTGGTGATGGACTGGGATTCCTGGCATACTGCAGTCCATGGGGTCAAAAAGAGTTGGACATGACTAAGAGAATGATCTGAACTTCATCAAAGAGGAGATCAAGGGCAGAATGTTACAAGGTTAAATCTATTAAAGAATTTTGAGGCGGTAAACAGTGATGGAAATGGGGGAATATTTTCCTGTTTTTTTTTTTTTATTGCTACATTCCCTGTACTGAAATTGTGCCTGACTTATACAATGTCTTGATAAATAATGTTTAACTGATTAATTTATAAAAAAGAGAGCTTAAAGAGAAAGAGATTTGTGAAGAATGTGGAATATTGTATAGGTGGAAGAGAAAATGAGTTCTGTAGAAGAAAGTGTATTTTGCATTCAGGAGGTCATTTCTGATCTTTGAGAGACCAGATTCATAAGAAATAAGAATAAGGAATAAGATCACTTGGTAAATCATTCTATTGTTTACACTCTCATAGTCTGAGCATTTTTTCAATATTTTCAAAACAGAACTTTCTCTGTGTATAATGCCCAGGATATGGGCTATGTATCATTATGACAATATTTTATTTTCTTTTTTCTTCCCCAAAAGACTATCACCTTTGGAGCTTTGTGCTTTACTGAAAAGCAAACAAAGAAAGAACTGATAATTAATTAAATCTTAGGAACACAACATCAGGTCAACATACAATTTAAAATACTAATTCAGTCTTTGGATAAAGTGGGCTTTGTCCCAAATGCTTAAATATTGATTCTGCAAAGAAAAACAAACAGCCACCATGAGTGATATATAGAGTTAATTATTTTCGGTTAGTTTACGATGCATTAAATTATGGGGCTCCTGTGTATGTGTGAACGTGTGTGTGTGTGTGTGTGTGTCTGGAAGGTAGTGTTTCTGTAAGTCATAGCTTTTTGTCTATGTGTCAGATGACTGATGAATTTCAGACATCAGTGCAACAAATCTCTTTGAATAGAAGATAAATTTGTGTGGGAAATGCTCAGACTTTTGGGAAAGGTGACTGCATTCTAGTTTAAGAGATTGTATATGTACCACTTAGGTGCATACACATTTTGGTTAGCATCATTGCCTGAACGTTCAACCTTTGGGTTTACCAGAGAAAAGTAACAAAAGCATAGCATTAAGAAAAACATCAATTTACTCTGCAGGTACCAGCAGTATATTTACTCCATACCCCTTAAAATGAATGGTTACATGGTACTTATTTTAAAGCATATTTTGCCACAAGGCCGCAGGATAGATTTTGTTAGATTGGACACTTTGTCAGTGCAAAGGAGATGAAAAATATGTGTAAATCTCATAGACATTCACTAACAGTTAAAGAACATCTTTGGTAGATGACTTACTTTGAATTATGCAATTTTAAAAAGTAACAGTTTCAAAATCTCAGCAGAGGAGACCAAAAGCTCTGCATGCAGACCTGTGACATTCTCTGTCTCTTACCTGCTGTGTATCCACAGGCAAGCAACGTAACTGGTGTGATGTTCTTATCTCTATAAAAATCCAACATGACAGTCATGGTTATAGAGTCCTACCAAGTATAGGCATTTGGAAAGATAATGGAAATACAAATTTAGGAGGAAGTTTAGCTTATGGGGGAAGACTGATAAATAGAATGTAGATCCATTGCATTACAAAAGAGCTGATGTATCCAAGAAGAGACCTCATTTTAGGAGTGGAGACTATGAAGATTGTAAGATTTAATGTAATAATACAATCACACTTTATTTAGCACCCATCACAATATATACAGAAAGGTATTATGCTATGTATTTTCTTCATTAACTTAACAGCTACTGCTTAAGGAAAGAAAATGTTTATAACTCCAATTTTACTTATAAGAAAGCTGAGATTTGAAAACAGTGACCTTGGTCATGCAGATAAATTGAATTAGGGTTCAAACCAGGGCTGTCTGGTGCTAGACTACTTCAGTTCAGTTCAATTTAGTCACTCAGTATTGTCCACTCTTTGTGACCCCATGAACTGCAGCATGCCAGGCCTCCCTGTCCATCACCAACTCCCAGAGCGTACCTGAACTCATGTCCACTGAGTTGGTGATGCCATCCAACCATCTCATCCTCTGTCATCCCTGTCTCCTCCTGCCCTCCTCAATCTTTTCCAGCATTAGGGTCTTTTCAAATGAGTCAGCTCTTTGCATCAGGTGGCCAAAACATTGGAGTTTCAGCTTCAACATTGGTCCTTCCAATGAACACTCAGGACTGATTTCCTTTAGGATGGACTGGTTGGATCTCCTTGCAGTCCAAGGGACTCTCAAGAGTCTTCTCCAACACCACAGTTCAAAAGAATTTGTTCTTCAGCATCCAGCTTTCTTTCTAGTCAACTCTCACATCCATACATGACCACAGGAAAAACCATAGCATTGACTAGATGGACCTTTGTTGGCAAAGTAATGTCTCTGCTTTTTAATATGCTGTCTAGGTTGGTCATAACTTTCCTTCCAAGGGGTAAGCGTCTTTTAATTTCATGGTTGCAATCACCATCTGCAGTGATTTAGAGCCCCACAAAATAAAGTCAGCCACTGTTTCCACTGTTTCCCCATCTATTTGCCATGAAATGATGGGACCTGATGCCCTGATCTAGTCACATGCATTCCAGATTTCAAAATGCAGCAATACATATATTAATAAAAGTAGTCTTTAAAATAAGAGTATCACCAGAATCTAAAGTGATATATATACCTAATCAGCAAATACAGTGCATAAAGACTGAATTAATATAACGATGATAAACTCTACCATTTATTGCATATTTCCTCAGTGTAGTGCATTTCTCTACATGCCTCCAGCTATTCACTCATTTAATCCTCATAGGAACTTGACTGCAGGCAATCTGGCTTTAGAGTCAGTACTTCCAACCAGCCGCCATCCCACTTCATCTGTGCATGAAGATGATTCAACTGACAATAGAGATTTTATCAAGCGCAGAAAGGAACTTCTCCGAGAAACTTAGTTTTGTGAGTAGTTTTGTGCCTTACAAGAGGAAGGACTACAGTGTGTAATCAGATTTTCATAGAAGAGAATGTTCTTACCATAACAAGCTGAATTGTTAACTTGTTTTGGTTTGATCTTACTTTGATTTAACTAACTCTGATCACCAGTTGTCATGGGTCTTACGAAGGGAAACCGTGGCATATTCTGGGAGAAATAAGCAGTAGAAGCCTTGCCTAACACCTGTGTGTGTGTGCTTAGTCGGTCAGTTGTGTCTGACTCTGCGACCCCATGGACTGTAGCCCTTGGCTCCTCTGTCCATGGGGATTCTCCAGGCAAGAATACTGAAGTGGGTTGCTATGTACCTCTCCAGGGGATCTTCCTAACCCAGGGATTGAACGCAGGTGTCCTGCATTGCGGGCGGATTCTTTACTGTGTGAGCCACCAGGGAAGCCCACCTAACACCTGACAAACACTGAATTTAAGGAGCTTAAAGTCAAATTGCTAACTTCCTAGCATCTACCTTCATGATCTCACTGTGATCTTTATTACTTTCTACTTCACTTCTTCCTACTCTTCTTATATATTTAACAAATACATACAGAACTTCTGCTACAAATACAAACACCCTTGGTTTGTGTATTGTAGAGAACTATAGTGGCACCCCACTCTGGTACTCCTGCCTGGAGAATCCCATGGATGGAGGAACCTGGAAGGCTGTGGTCGATGGGGTCGCTGAGGGTCAGACACGACTGAGCGACTTTACTTTCACTTTTCACTTTCATGCATTGGAGAAGGAAATGGCAACCTACTCCAGTGTTCTTGCCTGGAGAATCCCGGGGATGGGGGAGCCTAGTGGGCTGCCGTCTATGGGGTCGCAGAGTCAGACACGACTGACATGACTTAGCAATAGCAATAGCAATAGAAGCAGCAGAATACATTTTCCAAAAATATATAGGTAGGTGCTTCCTTTTTGGTCTTAAAACATAGAACAGCCCAAGATTTTAGACAAAGTATCTTTTTAGCTTAGGTCACAAACATTCACTCATTTATTCAATCATTCATCAATTCTTGTGTTAACTGAGCTCTTACTATGTTGCTATACACTGAACTAGTTAATATAAATATTAAAAAAAAAAACTTTTCCTTTAAAATATTATTTTGGTCCTTATTTCAAAATAATAGTTTTGCTTCTGCTAAAATTACATCATATATAATTACATATTGTATATGTATTATACACACACACACATTCCCTTTACATTTTCTGGCCATATTTTCCATTAAGTTGGGAGTACCTATGGATTCTGCTTCATTTTTGGGGAGAATTTTAGGTATTTATGTATTCTTCCTAAGTTTCAGCTATTCTTAAGCTGTTCTTGCTATATCTCAGTCAGTTTTTTAATTGACTTATTAATAGAGTGAAATCCAAAAGGTTTTTAAACTGGACATTTCATTCCTCTAAGTCCAAAAAAGGATGGTGCTTTTTCCAACACGCTAATGCTCCTCATTGATAACAAACAATAAACCCATAAAATTTATTAGGCAGAAAATAAAGCAAATGCCTGAAAATATTGTGCAACTTCGAAAACTGGAATCTACCTTAAGCTGTCCTATTAAGGGTATAAGCTTTTTTCATTTGCTTATTTTATTAAACTTATTATCATTGAAATTTTGAGCAGTTTAAAATAGGCAGTGAATCAAGGATGGGATTTAGGAATTTCTGATTCTTTTTCCTTGAGTAGGGAAGGTACTCAGGGCTCTTACAAACATGTTCCTGCATAGGAGCACTCAGTTCTGAACTTTGAAAAGTGTTTCCACGCGAATGCTCAGGTACTATAACATCCATGACTATTTTGAGGTAGCAGAACTAAGGACCTTCTGCAAAATTTGCCATGATTTACAGAAATTTTAAAGCTAATGTTTCACAAACGAATCACTTCAGAGGGGCACGTTTTCCTTTTCTGAACACAAACTAATCATGGCAGATTTTGCATTTCTATTGCTTCTTGCTCTCTTCTTTTCCAGCTTGTGAAAGAAAAATTGTCTGTGATGCGCTAATGTACTTGGTGACCCAATTCTGTTCTTCAGGTGGAGACATCGGTGCTTTTTAAAAAATGACCTATAGATACAACATTTGCCAAACTAATTTAGTAGTTAACTTGACCTTTGGGACAACTATCACTAATACTGATGGTAGGAAAAAATGAGGAGAAAGCTAAATTTCTTTATTGTTGCTTTACTTGTAACTTTAATAGAGCAAATGGAGCAATTAGAAGTAAATAATGCATTGATTATTTTCTGAAAGGAGGTAAAATTAAAGGAGAAACATCTAAACAAAGGCTTAGACAGAACAGAAATAGCCTAAGACCTAGAAAAATATTGTACAATATCGACAATATTTTTAAAGATCTCAACCTGCCTAATGGAAATAGGGAGGTTTAGAAATGCAGGGGTCTTTGGGACCATTGAGAATAATCTGAGAAGAGTGAATGAATCCTGAGAGTTGAGGATCTAACACCAACCAGAATTCTTGACCTTCTCCAATCAATAGAAATTGACTAGAGGCCAGACAAGAAATTCAGGTCAGGCTTTACTGGAACCCCTGCAGCCACAGGAGGGAGTAAAAATAAGTAAGAGGTTCCTTTGCTCACTCCTCAAGTCGGGGGTATACTGATAATGGGGTGAGGGCATGGGTATGCTCAGGGGTCGGGCCAGAGGGGTGGCTTAGGTGTTTTGCCCATCCTTCAGGTGGTGTTGAGTGCAGACAGCATGTGCTGTACCCTGCTTTTGCTCCCAAACTGTTTTCGCTCCCTGCTCTTCAGAAGTGGCAGATGGGTTTTTCTGTGTGTTTTTTTTTTTTTTTTTAATCTTTTTGTCCAGAATTTCCCCCAACTGTACATTTATACAGTTATTCCAAGGTCCCAGGTCCCAGCCTGTCTCAGATCTACTCTCCCTTACCAGGCAGGAAGAACTCAAGTCTCTGGATTTTCACCTTGGTGGTTTCTTAACACGTAGATGTTTAATGATTCCAAGGTTAAGAATCCTACAACTAACATTTATCATGTCATAATGAACCCATTTTGATTATTCATAATGTAATAATAGTAGTGCCAGCCTCTTGAGTAGACAAATGCTTATAAACAGAAAGACATAAAACTTTGTTAACTTTAGGAATTCATAGTAATGGGTTTTTTTTTTTTTTTTTGGTCACAGAAGAGGTTGTTACATATATGCATTGGAGCTACGGGCACATTCAGACAGCCTGGAAGTGATTGAGAGAAGGGATTGTTTATGCAGCCTGGGTTTTGCTACCAGTGGCAGCTTAGCACTTGGTGCTAATAAGCATAGACCCCCTGCCTGATCATATATTGCTTCCTTTCTGTAGCTCATCTGGAACTCTGGAGTTCACTGAATTGGTAAAGTGGCCCAGACTATATTAAATTATTTTCAGTGTTGCTGTTAACATGAGGAAAGACAGCCACAATTAAGTTAACCCAACTCAGCCCAAAGTGAGCTTGCTATAATGAACTCTCTGAATTATCTGGAATTTCTAAATGCAGTAGCATAAGCTCTATATTGAAGAGAAAAATGTCTTTTTCCCCTGGACATGGACAATTTCATTAGTGAGTATTTCATTAATGAAAACAAGTGGAATTCAGGCCCTGATTTCAAACACAAATTAGAATTTTGATTATTATGAAGTTTTACATGGAAGTTTTAACATCTTGTGAAATTCTAGTAAGGTGAACTACTATAATTTATTCTATTTGCCACAATAAATGGCAACCCACTCCAGTATTCTTGCCTGGAGAATCCCATGGACAGAGGAGCCTGGCAGGCTACTGTCCATGGGGGTAGCAAGAGTCAGACACAACTTAGCAACTAAACCACCACCACCACCATGAATAAAACATTATTTTATGAACACTGTAAGTAGGGGTGAAAAATACAGTGTCCCACATGTCAGATAATCAAAATGAGCACATAATATGTGAGTTGATTTAGAAACGACTATGACAAATGGATTATAGAAATGACACATAAGGGACTTCCCTGATGGTCCACTGGTTAAGAATTCACCTGCCGATGCAGGGGACACAGATTCAATCCCTGGTCAAGGAGAATTCCACATGTCACAGAGTAACTGAGTCCGCATGCCACAACTACCAAGCCCACACATTCTAGAGTCTGTTCTCTTTAACAAGAGAAGCCACCGCAGTGAGAAGCCTGTGCACCACAACAGAGGTTAGCCCTTGCTCGCCACAACTAGAGAAAGCCTAGGAGTGGCAACAAAGACCCAGAGTAGCCCAAAACTAAAAATAGTAAATAAAAATTTCTAAGAAAGGAAATAACACATAGGGAAGCATAACACATAAGCCTTTAGAAGGCTTAAGGTAAGAGAGCAAGGTATAAGATGTGTGCAATAACAAAACAAATCAACCACACAAGTCACCTGGCTTATACAAAATGAATTTTGAACCACAGAATTGGTTTCATGTGATTTCAGTTCAGTTCAGTTCAGTCACTCAGTCGTGTCCGACTCTTTGTGACCCCATGGACTGCAGCACGTCAGGCCTCCCTGTCCATCACCAACTCCCAGAGTTTACTCAAACTCATGTCTATTGAGTCGGTGATGCCGTCCAGCCATCTCATCCTCTGTGATTTACTTTCTGCAAACCTAAATCTGTTCAAACCTCCTTTGTGCTGTTAATTTTTAACCAATAGAAGTAATTATATTGTGATCTAATTTAAGTGGCTCCATCATGTTCAAATAAATATAACTCAAGTAAAATATACATTGCAAACTCAAACTCATTTACATTTTAGCGTTCTCTATATTATTAAGGGTATTTTTTGGTCTTTCATCTATAAGAGTATATATTTCCAAATGGGTAAGGCTATCATTAAAAAAAAAAACTCATCTATATGTAATATTGCTAACATTAAAATTAGGCTGAATTGGTCATTGGGGTTTCATGCATAATTAAGATATAATATATTGCTGACAAAATGTAAACTTTGATCTTTTTCTTGACAAAATAATCTTTTAATTAATATTGCTACATGAATATTTAAACTTTAAAGTGGAGAATCAATAAGAAAGACAAATAATACTTAAAAGAAATACACATATTTGTAAATAACATATGATATTTTTAAGTGCCACACTGCAGCATACCACCGATGCTTTCCAGACATAGAGTCTTACCATATTTCTTTGGTACATCAAAATTAAAAAAATAATGGGTGTCTACTCTATGTAAAAATTTGAGTGACAATAAGAGGGAATAAAGATAAAAATTTTAACAAAGATAAAATTTATTAGCTTTTAATGGCATGACCAAGAACAAGCTATGTTTTAGTTACTATGCTAAGGTCCTGATAAGGGAACGTGTGTAAACACAGACGCTTTCCAGGCCACTGTGGAATTTTATAATGGAGCGGATGAACAGACATGACATAGTCATACATATAAAAGTAAAATTACTGCACTGAAAAGTGGTATGACAAAGAAGGGCAAGGTTCTTTGAAGGCACATGAGAGGAAGGAATTGACCTAGTTAGATTGTAGAAGTCTTCCCTGAGGAAATAACTGAACGGAGATGTGAAGAGTTCAAGTGAATTAGTGGAAAGAGGCTGGTAAATGGGGTTTTAAGAGCAGGAATTGAATATGGTAAGTTTTCACCAGAAGGGGGCAAGGTTAACTGCAAGAACTGAAAAAGTTGCTTGTGGTTGCATCACAGAGAAGGGGAAGAAGTTTTGTGTGTGGGAAAGTGAGAGATAGTCCAAGGTCAGGTAGTTATGTTAAGGATTTTAGTGTTTGTCCTAAGACACTGGGGATCCCTGGAAAGGTTTACTAGGGGATGGACAGATTTCCATTTTAATCTGGATTCAGTCCAGTAGTAGGTTGAGGTAAAAACAGGAGAAGAAATAAGGGGACCAATATGTCTATTACTGTAGTAGAGGTTAAAGAAAGAAAGAAAGAAAGAAAACAAAAAAATAATGGTATCTTGGCAAAGAAAATGTAAACCAGCCAGATTTATTGATGGATTAGATGTGGGCTGGGAGGTCAGGAGGTGTCACACGTGGCTTCCTGTTTTCTAGTTTTTAAATCTCCCTTTCTTGGAAACACAGATAATAGATGTAATATGCCTTAAGAAATCCACGTTTCTCACTTGAATCTAAAAATAGCTGTTGTCAAAGAGAATAAAAATTCAGTTTCAAGATCAATCTACTTGTAACATCTTCCTATTCTACCGTTAAGATCCAGCTTATAAATTCATTTCTTATTGGAATTGTATTCAAATTAATCCAATCTTTTCAGTTTTTTTTTTATAAAATTTAAACATAAAACTCTGATGTTTTTCAAATACATATATTTCTCCCCCTTACCCCCCGAATTATCAAAGAAAAATAGCCTTCCTGTTTAAAAAAAATAATTTCATACTTCTTCACATCACTGAACACAGATGTGCCTGACAATGTATACGTGGTTACCTCTAACACTGACTCTTGTATAAACAGGTTGTGTCTCTGTTGACAAGCTACTGTCAGAAATAAATAAGGTATAAAAACTGAGCAGGAAAATTCTGTCTACTCAGAAAGTGGTGTTTCTATTGCTATCTGAGTCAAATTATCTTTTTACAATACAATTAAAAACTGCTCCACAAGCATCTTTTAAAAACTGGAAATTGTTAAAGCTTACTGAATCCTTTGCAAGTGGCTGGTCATCCAAAACAACATTTAAATTGCAAAAATTATATCTACAATGCTGGAAGTAAATTAGCAACCATTTATATGGTACATTCATATATATCTTATAACATTTTTACTGTTACACTGTTTTCAATTTTTTTTTTTTTACTTTCCTGTCTTAATTCCACCATGAAAATTTATCTTTTAGTTATAATCTATCTATGGGAATTAAAAAAAAATGCTTTATAATTCTGTTAGAATACTCTGAAGTCTTTCAAGTGAGGCCCTGTTATACAACTGGGATACTCCAGGTAGTTGGCATTACTTTGAATCTGCTTTATCAGAGCAGCACAGGAGCTAATACATCTTTTCAGTGCCTATTCTTTTATGTTGCATCTGGGTAGAAAAGCAATCTGGAAAACTACAAAGGGCCCCAATAAAAGCTATCATATTCTATGTATATAAAGCATATGTATTTGCTGAAGGTATGTTCAAAATGAGTAGGAAAGTGTTAGAAGATGAGAAATATACAAAAAGATGATTTCAATTTTTTTTCTCTTACAATTATAGCTCCCAGTCAGTAACTAACTTGTATGAAGTTAAACCCTTTTCCTATGTTCTTACGAATGGATATAAGAACATATAGCCTGGGAACTTCCTTGCTAGTTCAGTGGCTAAGAATCTATGCTCCCAGTGTAGGAGGCCTGGGTTTGGTCCTTGGTCTGGGAACTAGATCTCACATGCCACAGCTAAGAGTTTACATGCTGCAACTGAAGAGTCTGCTAGCTGCAATTATGATCAAAGATCCTGCATTCCAGGACTAAGCGCCAGCACAGCCAATTAAAAAAAAAAGGAACACACAGCCCGACTGCTCTTTTGTCTGTGTGTTCTCAGTCGCTTCTGTTGTGTAGGACTCTTTGTGATCCCATGGACTGTAGCCCACCAGGCTCCTCTGTCCGTGGGATTCTCCAGGCAAGAACACTGGAGTAGATTGCCATTTCCTCCTCCAGGGCATCTTTCCGACCCAGAGATCAAACCTGAATCTCCTGTACTGCAGGCAGATTCTTTACCACTGAACCACCTGGGAAGCCCAACTCTTTGGTCTGTAGTACAGTTGAAATATAATATAACTTGCATAGGCTTAGACAAAAGCATTATATATATATATATATATATATATATATACATACATACATATATATATATTTCGTTAGTCCTCAATCCCCTCTGTTGAGCTGCCATAATAAAACACCACAAAGTGGGTGGCTCAAACAAGAGGAATTTATTTCTTAGTTGTGGAGACTGGAGGTCCAAGGTCAAAATGTCAGCAGGTTGGCTCCTTCTGAGGATTCCCTCTTTGGCTTGCAGATGTTGAATTTCTGTCTGCACCCTCACGTGACCTTTCCTGATAAGGACATCAGTGGTACAGGATTAGGGCTTTGTCATTATGATCTCTACCATTAATTGTCTCTTTCAAGGCCCATTTCCAAAATAGCCACATTGAGGGGTTAGGGATTCAGCATATGGTTTGGAGGTTGCAGGAGGGGCACAATTCAGTTCCTAAACATATTCTTTGTTCAGTCGTAAACAGCCTCTTTGCTATTCATATTGTTCAGTGTGTACTCTATATTCAAGCATACAAGCATATTTCTCCCACACACTGACTGTAAGAGTATCTCAAAACTTAGCTATTGCTGAATGGAGGCAAAGTGTATACCAAGTTTTATTTCTCTTCTTTGTCTTTCATTGGAGATTCAGCTGCTCATTTAATCTCACTCAGAGCAAAGCATACTGCTGCTGCTGCTGCTGAGTCGCTTCAGTCATGTCCGACTCTGCGACCCCACAGACGGCAGCCCACTAGGCTACTCTGTCCCTGGGATTCTCCAGGCAAGAATACTGGAGTGGGTTGCCATTTCTTTCTCCAATGTATGAAAGTGAAAAGTGAAAGTGAAGTCGCTCAGTTGTGCTTGACTCTTAGCGACCCCATGGACTGCAGCCTACCAAGCTCTTCCGTCCATGGGATTTTCCAGGTAAGAGTACTGGAGTGGGGTGCCATTGCCTTCTCTGGCAAAGCATACTAGGACACGTTATTTCTATGTATCTTTGAGAAATAAGGCAGGTGTGTTACAATTAAATGGCTGGGAAAAAAAATATACCCAAAAAGAATAACGCAGCAAGAATTCTGCTGAATCCATGCCAGCGAACTGCTCTTCTTTTTCCCGTGTTTCAACAATTGCATATTTGGAGTAGACCAATGTGAAATTCTAAACTTAGTAATGGTACACAGAGTACAATGTAATAAACTTAGAAGTATTCTTTTGTTCTAGGGTAATTTGAGTAAAGTGTCACATTATAATTATAGACAACCTGCAGTGTTGCTAAAGTTTAGAAAATGTTTTCTTTTTAAAAATCATATAATGGTACAGTTTTTATGGTGGAGAAAGAAAATTACTTTTCCTCTACCACAACTAAAGAACATGTGCAGGTATCACAGCCTAATGTGAATTTCTTCCAGATGGTCCCTATGTTTTCATATTTTTATCCAACCTTGGAATTGCAACATGACTGCACACAGGCTTGGAATCCCACAAGTTATAAACATCTAGGGTACAAACAGGATGATCTAATAAGTGAATCTGGATGCAAATTTTTCAACTGGCACTAGATAGCAAAAGAAAGTCTGGAACAGTGGCAAAGAAGGAGTCCATCTTTTGAGTGACAGATTGATTTATATAACCACATTCCCAGAGAAGATTCAGTGTAGCTCACAAGGATACATAAAGTATAACAAGATATTTAAAAGGACAAAGGTGGAAGGGTAATAAGAAAACGTAGATGAGTATAGAAAAGTGAAATGAGACCAAGAAAATAGCATGGTATGCTCATCTTTACACTTGAATCAGCATTCAAATTTGGGCTAAGCTTTCCAGCAGCCTAACTGGAGGAGGGAGACACAGTCAGTCATGTAGTTCATAGTCTCCAAAAGATAAACCAAGCCAATTAAGCTCAGATGAAACACAATTATTCTTGGTAGTAAAATTAGAAATTTCTTCTGTGAATACTTATAAAAGAGGCAATGTATGACTTGGTAACATCCTGTTAATAACTTATTAAACATCTTCAATTTCAGCTAGAATAGATCAAGAAAATCCATTGAAGAGAGAATTGCTTGCTTTTCTGCGGAGCTTAAGATACTATTTTTCAGATGTGTGACCTGGTTTACACCTATTGTCTCACTATAATTATTCATAGTACCAAATGTACTCTCAAAAATGTCCCAGTTAGGATAATAGATTATGTGCATACTCCAGTTAAAAAGTGAGTGTTTTCTTCTTCATGGCAAGATACATGTGCCAAAGACTGAGTTACTTAACTTTCCGAGACTTCGAATTCCTCTCGTCAAATAGGAATGAGAGATAATAGTCAGTTAAACATGCTTTTCAGTGTATTTTTTTAAACTGCCATTACAAACTGCCACAGATGGGTAGCTTAAATGACAGAAAATTAATTTTCTCACAATTCTGGAGGCCAGAAGCTTGACATCAGTGTTAGACAGAATTGGCGTCTTCGGAGGCCTCTCTCTTTAGCATGTACATGGCTATCTTCTCTGTGGGTCTCCACATATTCTTTTCTCTGTGCATTGTTGTTGTTCAGTCACTGAGCCATGTCTGACTCTTTGTGACCCCATGGACCACAGCACGCCAGGCTCCCCCGTCCTCTGCTGCCTTCTGGAGTTTGCTCAAATTCATGTCCATTGAGTCAGTGATGCTATCTAATCATCTCATCCTCTGCTGCCCCCTTCTCCTTTTGCCTTCAATCTTTCCAGCATCAGGTTCTTTTCCAATGAGTCAGTTCTTTGCATCAGTGGCCAAAGTATTGGACCTTAAGCTTCAGAATCAGTCCTTCTGAAGAATATTTAGGGTTGATTTCCTTTAGGATTTACCTCTTTACAGTCCAAAGACCTCTCAAGAGTCTTCTCCTCTGTGCATATCAATGGCCTAATGTCTTCTTTTACAGACATCATTAGGATGGGTTAGGTCCTACCCATATAGCTTCTCTGTACTTAATTACCTCTTTAAAGACTTTGTTTTCAAGAAAATTAAAAAAACAAAACAAAACAAAAAAAACATCTACTTCTGATTTATTGACTACACCAAAGCCTTTAACCATGTGGATCACTACAAACTGTGGGAAATTCTTAAAGAGATGGGAATACCAGACCACCTGACCTGCCTCCTGAGAAATCTGTATGTAGGTAAAGAAGCAACAGTTAGAACTGGACATGGAAAAATGGACTGGTTTCAAATTGGGAAAGGAGTACATCAAGGCTGTATATTGTCACCCTCCTTATTTAACTTATATGCAGAGTACATCATGTGAAATGCTGGGCTGGATGAAGCACAAACTGGAATCAAGATTGCTGGGAGAAATATCAATAACCTCAGATATGAAAATGACACCACCCTTATGGCAGAAAGTGAAGAAGAACTCCTCACTTTCATCAAGAGGAGAGTGAAGAAGTTGGCTTGAAGCTCATCATTCAGAAAAATAATATCATGGCATCCGGTCCCATCATTTCATGGCAAAGAGATGGGGAAACAATGGAAACAGTGACAGACTTTATGTTTTTGGGCTCCAAAATCACTGCAGATGGTGACTGCAGCCATGAAACTAAGATGTTCACTCCTCGGAAGAAAAGCTATGACCAACCTAGGCAGCATATTAAAAAACAGAGACAAAACTTTGCTGATGAGGGTCTGTCTAGTTAAAGCTATGATTTTTTTCAGTAGTCATGTATGTATGTGAGAGTTGGGCCATCGAAGTCTGAGCACCAAAGAATTGATACTTTTGAACTGTGGTGTTGCAGAAGACTCTTGAGAGTCTTGGACTGCAAGGAGATCCAACCAGTCAATCTTAAGGAAATTAGCCCTGAATATTCATTGGAAGGACTGATGCTGAAGCTGAAGAGCTTACTCATTAGAAAACACCCTGATGCTATGAAAGATTGAAGGCAGGAAGAGAATATGGTCCCGGCATGGGTTGGTAAAGGATTTCCAGACATGAGACAGAATGAGAGAGAAAATAAAGCTTATTAGAGTGGGAGATGCTGTTACAACAGTGGGCCAGCTCAAGGGAGAACTGACATTGAACAGGGGTCCTTAGTTCACTTTTACACCCGGGATACAAGGAGTGGGATGGGGTCTTGCAGGTCATTTGCTGATTGGATGAGACATGTATACTGGGTGGGAGAAGAGTAGGGCAAATACCTTCTCCCTGTGGGTAAGAGGGGAGACAGGTTATACTGTTCCATTAATAGTTACACCATGGAGGGGGACGTAAGGGTCTGGTTCTCTGTTCCTGCATTCCAAGACCCTCCTTGGTTTTACCTGATTTTTTATCCTTAGGTTAACACAGAGTAGGGGATGACAGAGGATAAGATGGTTGGATGGCATCACCGACTCGATGGACATGAGTTTGAGCAAGCTCTGGGAGTTGGTGATGGACAGGGAAGCCTGGCGAGCTGCAGTCCATGGGGTCGCAAAGAGTCTGACATGACTGAGCGACTGAACTGAACTAAAGAGTCATGATTTTAACCCAGGAATTTGGGAGAGAAATCAATTCAGCCCCTTAATACCTAGCATGTGTATTTATTTTCTCACTGTTGCTTAATAATATTTTACAAGAAATTTCAAATGAAATGGTTATAACTAAGTTATTTGCATCAGTTTCCTCTTTATATTTACAGAGCACATGTGGTTTTTGCTAAGGTTCTGAATGAAATTAGAAGGGTGATTAAATGTCTTCCATCCTTCTTGAAATACTTGGTTCTAGTGTAAAAGAGCCAGATGCATGTAGGTTTCAGATTTGATGCCTTTTTCTCTGTATCTTCCTATTTCTTAGCATACTTTCTGATCTATAATACAGTATTCTATACCCCAAACATTCCTTACTCATTCATGCCTCTAACTTTCCCCCCCTCAACTTAAAATTTTCCTAACAACTATAGAAACACTACATATGCTTCAAATACAAGATTAAGCTTCCCTGACTCAACCCTTTGTAATTAGTTGAACTCTCTTTTGCCTTGTACTATGTTTAGCTGTGTTTTTATAATTCCCCTGTGGTAGTGGTGGTTTAGTTGCTAGACTATAATTTCATGGGGATAAAGGTTGTATCTTTTTTATTTTTACACTTCCCTTCTCTGATCCATACCCCCATCTCTCAATTTTTCTCCTCCTTATGCTTGGATAAGTATCATAGTGTCTAATTATCAGCCTCAAGTCCAATGTATGGTTACTGAATAAAGTCACCAATAATAGGCTTTCAACAATTTGCTTTGTATTAATACATGTATTAATACATGGCCTAACTGCAAGGTAAACCCCATGTTCTCCATGACCCATCATGGCCTGTTTTCAATCCCTGGAAAACTCCATGCTCATTTACACTTCAGAGTCTTGCATTTGTGATTTCCTTAGCTTGAAATGCATTCTTTCTAGCATGACACCTTAATTTTAATCCAGGTCTCAGTTCAATTGTCAGATCTTCAATAGCTCTCCCTGATTGCTTTAATTAAAATAGTGTTGCTGTTAATTCATTAGTCTGGTTTTTTTTCATAGTATTTGTTACTATTTGAATTTATTTACTTATTTACATTTATACACTAGAATGGAGGTTCTACGAGGGCAAGAAGTTGTCTATCTTTTTATTAATTTATCTCCATTGTCTAAAATAGCATATTAGAGGAACTCAAAAAATGTCTGATTAGTGAATAATCAAACAAGCTTGTATTTCATGTTATTCTGCACCTCAGAAAAGGAGGTGAAAAAGGAGTTTATTTTTATTTCATTTTGATGAAAAGTGCGTTTTCAAAGTAACAATAGTATATATTTTATTTAATTAATGAAGATCATATCCATTTAAGCAAGATAAAAACTACTAATACCTTCATGAACATACATCCTAAAACTCTTGAATTACCTACCTGAGTATGAAACAATTGAAATATGAAAACTATTTGTGTATGTTTGCTTGTATTTGCTTTATTTAAAATTTTTTAAAAAGTATTATGTATCAAAAGCACAAGTAACAAAAAAAAATAGATTAATCAGACTTCATCCAAATTTAAAGTTTTGTGCATTATTTTAAAAATGAAAATATAGCTTATGGAATGGAATAAGCTATTTGCAAATTATGTATTTGACTACAGGTCTAGTCTTTAAGAAATATAAAGGAATCTTAAAACCCATCAATAGAAAGACAGCCCAATTAAAAAATGGGCAAAGTACTTGAATTAGACAAAGAGGATAAAAAATAGCTAACGAGCACATGAGAAGATTCTCAACATTATTGATCCTCAGGGAAATCCAATCAAAATGACAATGTTGTACTACTCCATATCCACTAGTATGGAAATATTAAAAATAAAATAAAAAAATATTAAAATGGATAATAAGTGTTGACAAAGGAGTTGACAAATTAAAAGACTCATACATTGCTGGTTACACTGTAATTTTGTTTAGCCACTACAGAAAATAGTTTGGCAATTCTTCAAAAAGTTACACATAGAATTATCATATGACTTCATGATTCTGTTCTTAGGTATATATATAAAAAAAACTGAAAAAAATACTCAAACATGTATACATACATGTGCATTTTAACAACACTTTTTGGATTAATTATAAGGTGGAAACAGTCCAAGTATCAATAATAAATGAACCTAAAATATATTATGCTAAGTAAAAGAAATCAGATACCAAAGGTCACGTATCATATGATTCCATTTGTATGAAATATTCAGAATACATAAATTGAAAGACACAATTGGTGGTGGCCAGGAGTTGGAGGAAGAGGAGGTTAGGAAAAATTTCTTAATATATAAAGGTTTTACTTTGGAGTGATTAATGTTTTGGAGTTACATAAAGGTGTTAGTTGCACAATATTTTGAATATACTAAATGCCAATGAATTGTTGACTTTAAAATTGTTAATTTTATCTTATGAAAAATTCACCTTAATATTATTTTCAAAATGAATGATGCTGATTTGTCTCATTAGCAATATTTAATTTTCTTGATAAGGCATTGAATAAGTCTCTTAAAATAAGTGAAATATAGTATATTAAATTTATTGTATATACTGATTATATTAAAAATAATAGTGCTTAAACCATATATCAGCTTGTCTATATGTCTTTCAGTTCAGTTCAGTTGCTCAGCTGTGTCCGACTCTTTGCGACCCCATGAACCACAGCATGCCAGCCCTCCCTGACCATTAGCAACTCCTGGAGCTTACCCAAACCCATGTCCATTGTGTTGGTGATGCCATCCAACCATTTCATCCTCTGTCGTCCCCTTCTTCTCCTGCCCTCAATCTTTCCCAGCATCAGGGTCTTTTCAAATGAATCAGCTCTTCTCATCAGGTGGCCAAAGAATTGGAGTTTCAGCTTCAACATCAGTCCTTCCAATGAACACCCAGGACTGATCTCCTTTAGGATGGACTGGTTGGATCTCCTCGCAGTCCAAGGGACTCTCAAGAGTCTTCTCCAACACCACAGTTCAAAAGCATCAATTCATCGGTACTCAGCTTCCTTTATAGTCCAACTCTCACATCCATACATGGAAAAACCATAGCCTTGACCAGACGGACCTTTGTTGACAAAATAATGTCTCTGCTTTTTAATATGCTATCTAGGTTGGTTATAACTTTCCTTCCAAGGAGTAAGCGTCTTTTAATTTCATGGCTGCAGTCACCATCTGCAGTGATTTTGGAGCCCAGAAAAATAAAGTCTGACACTGTTTCCATTGTTTCCCCATCTATTTCCCATGAAGTGATGGGACCAGATGCCATGATCTTAGTTTTCTGAATATTGAGCTTTAAGCCAACTTTTTCACTCTTCTCTTTCACTTTCAGCAAGAGGCTCTTTAGTTCTTCTTTACTTTCTGCCATAAGGGTGGTGTCATCTGCATATCTGAGGTTATTGATAGTTTTCCCAGCAATCTTGATTCTAGCTTGTGCTTCCTCCAGCCCAGCGTTTCTCATGATGCACTCTGCATATAAGTTAAATAAGCAGGGTGACAATATACAGCCTTGATGTACTCCTTTTCCTATTTGGAACCAGTCTGTTGTTCCATGTCCAGTTCTAATTGTTGCTTCCTGACCTGCATACAAATTTCTCAAGAGGCAGGTCAGGTCATCTGGCATTCCCATCTACTTCAGATTTTCCACAGTTTATTGTAATCCACACAGTCAAAGGCTTTGGCATAGTCAATAAAGCAGAAATAGATGTTTTTCTGGAACTCTCTTGCTTTTTCGATGATCCAGTGGATGTTGGCAATTTGATCTCTGGTTCCTCTGTCTTTTCTAAAATCAGGAAGTTCATGGTTTATATATGGCTGAAGCCTGGCTTGGAGAATTTTGAACATTACTTTACTAGCATCTGAGATGAGTGCAATTGTGCGGTACTTTAAGCATTCTTTGGCATTGCTTTTCTTTGGGATTGGAATGAAAACTGACCTTTTCCAGTCCTGTGGCCACTGCTGAGTTTTCCAAATTTGCTGGCATATTGAGTGCAGCACTTTCACAGCGTCATCTTTCAGGATTTGAAATAGCTCAACTGGAATTCTATCACCTCCACTAGCTTTGTTCATAGTGATGCTTTCTAAGGCCCACTTGACTTCACATTCCAGGATGTCTGGTTCTCATTGGTGATCACACCATCATACATATCTGGGTCGTGAAGATCTTTTTTGTATAGTTCTTCTGTGTATTCTTGCCACCTCTTCTTAATATCTTCTGCTTCTGTTAAGTCCCTACAATTTCTGTCCTTTATTGAGCCTATCTTTGCATGAAGTGTTCCCTTGGTATCTCTAATTTTCTTGAAGAGATTTCTAGTCTTTCTCATTCTATTGTCTTCCTCTATTTCTTTGCATTGATCACTGAAGAAGGCTTTCTTATCTCTCCTTGCTATCCTCTGGAACTCTGCATTCAAATGGGTTTATTTTTCCTTTTCTCCTTTGCTTTTCACTTCTCTTCTTTTCACAGATACTTGTAAGGCCTCCTCAGACAGCCATATTGGTTTTTTGCATTTCTTTTTCTTGGGGATGGTCTTGATTCCTGTCTCCTGTACAATGTCACGAACCTCCGTCCATAGTTCATCAGGTACTCTGTCTATCAGATCTAGTCCCTTAAATCTATTTCTCACTTCTACTGTATAGTCATAAGGGATTTGATTTAGGTCATATCTGAATGGTCTAGTGGTTTTCCCCACTTTCTTCAAAATCAGTCTGAATTTGGCAATAAGGATTTCATGATCTGAGCCACAGTCAGCTCCCGGTCTTGTTTTTGCTGACTGTACAGAGCTTCTCCATCTTTGGCTGCAAATAATATAATCAATCTGATTTCAGTCTTGACCATCTGGTGATGTCCATGTGTAGAGTCTTGTCTTGTGTTGTTGGAAGAGGGTATTTGCTATGACCAGTGCGTTCTCTTGGCAGAACTCTATTAGCCTTTGTCCTCCTTCATTCTGCACATGTCTTTAGAGAGTGAGAATATTCTTTCCTCTTTTAGACTGAGAGATGATTTACAGTCCTACAGACAGATTCACCAATTTAATTTCTTATCTCAACCTCCAGTAACCACAGTATTCCCTTTTGAACAATA
Source organism: Bos indicus x Bos taurus (assembly GCF_003369695.1). Taxonomy (NCBI): domain Eukaryota; kingdom Metazoa; phylum Chordata; class Mammalia; order Artiodactyla; family Bovidae; genus Bos; species Bos indicus x Bos taurus. The sequence goes on along the minus strand of NC_040097.1, from coordinate 36,257,674 downwards.
TTGAACACTCTTAATAGGTACATAGGCTATTCAACATGATTTTCTTGATCAGTAAGTATTCAAATGAGCCATTTATAATTAGTTGCTGAATTCTTCTAATACATATCCTTGGATCATTAAAGAAGCAGTCCTATCAGCTGTACCAAGATATCCCAGGAAGACCTACAGGAACTAGTACATACTGAGATTGGATGTCATTCTGAGGTAGAAACCTACAGGGCAGATTCAACTTTGAATTATGGGCTGTGGCCACCTCAGTCCTTTGCCCCAAACTGTCCATCACCATGTATGCTCTGAGAGTAGGTGAAGAGACCAATGTTGTTTCCTCTACCATAATGGAGACTAAGAAAATGAATATTTATACTTACAGTTTCAACCCTGTCTCTCTGGGGAAAGTGGGAAAAGGAGACAAGGGTTTGGAATTATATTAGTTTGCTAGGGCTGCCGTATTAAAGTACCAAAAACTGAGTGACTCAAACAGTAGAAATTCATTGTCTCACAATTCTGAAGGCCAGAAGTCAAAACTGATTTATTCAGAGTGTTTGGTTCCTTCTGATAGGCTGTGAGCAAAGGAAGGATCTGTTCTAGGCCTCTTTCATTGATCAATAATGTCTAAGTTCTACTAAAAAGTTATAAATATAAATTTATACGTATATTTGCAAAATACTTGTTCAGCAAAATTAAATGGAAAGCATTTTGGGAAAGCTTTATTGAAAACATTAGCTATCTTGATAAAAAGAACACGTGTTACTAGCCTCTGTCCATTGTGTTCTAATCTTAACCTTGAACTAAACAAATGGTCAAAGACTTCAGTATCATGAGGTGAGAAGCAGGCACACCAAGGATATTGGAATGATAATACACAAATGAACTTGATAATAATATGACTGAATAGTTGAATGAATTTTGACTACTGAGTATCTTTGATATGGCAAATATTAATTCGTAATATAAAAACCACTTAGTTAGTTGGGTTTAGGTTAGCTGTAATCAATGTTCTCCTGATAAACCCTGTTAGAGTCTTTCTTCAATGAAATAAATACAGATCTTTTATTTTATTCTTTTTACTCAACCATACTTTCATCACATTTCATCATTCCTTCAGAAGGCTCTTCACAAATAAGCAAATACAAAGAATAACAATCTACTTATTAAAGCTGGAATTAAATAACCTCAAAATGTCAAAAGTTATTCTTGCATATGGGAAGTATGGTTACTTTTCTTTCCTTATGTATTCCGTATGCCCCAAGCTGGTTTTTTTTTTTTTCCCCAAGTAAAATTATTTTCCATAGACCTTATTTCCATTTTCTGTTTAAGAGCCTGTGGAAGTACAGCTTAAGACACTCAGTGGCTTGAGCAGGGAAGCTGAAGATCTGTCTCCAGTGGCTTAGTCTTCAGCAAGGAATTCCTGGACTGGTACTGAGGAGCCTGCCCAGTTTCAGACCAGTCTGCAACTATGGGTTGAGTAGCAATAATCTCTGAACCTAGAGCAAGGCATTCACCCTGAAATTCCTCCTTGGTTGTGGCATTTTTCAGTGGGAATATGTTCTTTCTTCTCAATTTCATTGGAATCTCTATAGAAATAGAAATTGGGCATGACCTGCTATGAGTGTTCACAGGAACTGGTGCCACACATGTGCAGAATTTCTGGGGCAGCATCCATTACATTAGACCTGCTGAGTGAGTTCCCTTGTTGTTGCACTGGATGGTGGTGTCCACATAGTGAGGTGATGGCATGTGTTTCACAGAGTGAAGGTGGCAGGTTAACCAAGACACTTCTAGGAGAGGCTAGCGGCCATCCCTGGAACCCGCAAGCACTGGAAGTTATAGCTCTCCAAGGCTGCCTGGATCTGATTAGTGAAGTTTCCCAGAGTGAAGCACCCAGCAACAGCAGTACTTCCAGGTCCATCAGAAAGCTTCAGCATAGTTTACTGGGAGAATTCCTGGAGGATATGACACTGATGGGCTTTTCAGGTGGCTCAGTGGTAAAGAATCTGCCTGCCAATTCAGGAGACATAAGAGACGTGGGTTTGATCCCTGAGTTGGGAAGATCGCCTGGAGTAGGAAGTGGCAAACCACTCAGTATTCTTGCCAGGAAAATCCCATGGACAGTAGAGCCCGGGGGGCTACAGTCCATGGGTCACAAAAAGTTGGACATGACTGAGCATGCACGCATATGACACTGACATTAGTCAAGTTTTCAGTGGAAATAAGGGTGAAAGCTGCCAGCAAAAACTTCCCCAGGTTTTCTTTAGATTTATGATGTAAATGTCATCATTTTATTTCCTGTAGATGTACTGTTCCTTTTAGAAGTCAAAGCTGGTGCTACCTAAGTGGGTTCTTGCTGCGAGGAATTTGAGGATAATTTGAGGACATATTCTTCCTTAGTTTTCAGGACATCAGGTACTCTGGACATTGCAAAAGCTTTCCTTTAAGTTATGACTGAAACCCATAAAAACACCTCATCCTCATGTGTCTTTCCCTGGGAAAGGTTTTAAGCTGTTTCTGTAAGTGGCATATATTACTTTTAAAAATCAGAATAAAATAATTAATGTTACATGAATAAAATGTAGAGCAATGTGTGTATTCTGTGAAAATGGGGATAAATTAGCAATCACTGATTTAAATCTATTAGTTTTATTATATCAGTTATGGACTCTGCTTAAGTATTCATTTATCACTAAAATGTTTCACATCATGTTGAGTTTACATCCACTTAAAATTTTGCATCTTTTCCCTCTCACAGTTTGATGTGATTTTTAAAATGAGTATCCTGTTTCCATGGAAATAAATGACATAGGAATGCATAGATTAAATTGGAATGGAATCAAATACCAGATAAATTCAGAATCCACGCAACACTTTCACTTCAAACAAGTACTTTTTCTCTCTCCACCATCTTCATAAATGGTAGTCAATCCAAACAATCTGTCCTAAAAAAGTTATGCTCCTAAAATATGCATTTCTGGTGATTTGAATCCAACACAGTCACTTCAAAAAGTTACAGTGACATTTGATGTATTTTTAATCATGGATTTTATTTTTTGACAAATGGATAAATAATTATCAGAATTCCAAGGCCACAGACAACTAATCCTTTGTCTTTTCTGGTAAAAACAAGTGAAAATTTGAGTAACTGTACACTGAATTAAGGGCTTCCTAGGTAGTGCTAGTGGTAAAGAACCTGCCTGTCAATTTGGGAGAGAGACAGGGGTTCGATCCCTGGTCAGGAAGATCCCCTGGAGATTGGCATGGCAACCCACTCCAGAATTCTTGTCTGGAGAATCCCCATGGACAGAGGAGCCTGGGGAGCTACAGTCCATAGGGTCACAGAGAGTCGGACACGACTGAAGTGACTTAGCACACATGCATCCGCACTGAGTTAAATTCAAATGGTTAAATAATTCATATGATTAGAAATGTTGTTTTCTCCATAATGGGATATATTTATATCTAAAGATTTATATCTATCTATATATAGTTCATTTGGCATGTAGTTACTACTTTTGCCTTCACTCACAATTTATCTTAGTATACCTTGCAATAGGCAATGTATATTTTTCAAGAATAACTGTGTTTGCTTATTATGAAAAACTCTTTTGTATGCATAACTCAAAGCCTTAGTATATTTTCTTCTCCATTTGGCTTTTGTTGCTTGATTAGCCATTAAAAACTTCATTTGCAAATGATTCCCCCTGGTCCTTTTAGGAGATGGAAGCTTGTATTTTTAAAAATTTCTGTAGAGACAAGTAGAATGTTGAGTACACACCAAAAGTTATTTATATTCATAAATAACAATCATTTTTCTACATAAAATGATTAGGAAAACTTAAGTAGAACATTTGAAATAAAACAGCTTGAAAAGATCTACAAACTGGCTTTCTTTCATTTCTAAAACTTGCAATTTATAATTTAGAAGTCCCTTAAGAGGGAAGAAAAATCTTACAGCTTTGAGTTAAAACAAAATAATTTCCTCTTTTTAAATCTGTCAACACGTGAGTCTATTACTCATGTAGGTGGTGAAAGGTTTGGGAAGTTTGATTAACTTATGGATTTCCTTAAATATTTCACCAAGAACTGAAATCTATTTTAATTGATGACAGATATTTTGTTATAATTACATATTTTCAATTGTCAAGAGTTGCTGAAAATATTTTGAAGCAATTTAAATCTTGATGGTTGACTAATTGATGGGTCTTTTTCTACTTTCCTAACAAAAGGCTACGTGATACTGTTAGCAGTTCACTTTCCCAGGGTGGTTCTTCCCTAAGCAAATGGTGTTTCCAGAGAATAGTTGAGATCTCCAGTGGTTTGACTGGTTGATCTTCTATTCATTTTTTAGCCACAAGCCAAGGGGATATTGGCAAACATTGTTCAATACCAAAAAAAGTATTAATCTTTACAAGAATGTCTTACAGAAGTAAACCTGTAGGATCTTAAGAAGCATAAAGTGACTGTGAACACAGGTCTCCTGGGTTAATAGCTGGGAATCAAATGCATTAGGAAGTCCAGCAGGAAGAGGTTGATAAGGAATATTCTTTGTTCCTTTGGATATAGCAGTACTTAAGATAAAACTCAAGTACATTTTAGAATGCTCAAGTCTAACTTGAGAATAAAACATGGAATGAATGTTGAAAAGAACAGCAGGAAAGCATTAAACATTTTATCACACTAAACTAAATATTTGTAGTTCAAAAATAATTTTCAAGTCATTTGAAGGACTCTTTACTTCTGAACCTGTGTTCACATAGAAGACAGACAGTCAGGTGTCTCCTAAAATAGCCACAAGGAGTACCCGATATAAGAAATATATTTATAAAGATATTAAAAATCATACTCAATATGACTATCATAGTTATTTTTATATGAAATAAGCATAAATGAGTTAATGAGTTTTGTCTTTGTTTTTATTTTAATAGCCTGAATTAGAAAACTAACATGCTACTTCCTATCCTTTTTTTTTTTTGGAAATTTTTATTGGAGCATAGTTGATTTACAATGTTGTGTTAGTTTCAGGTGTGCAGCAAAGTGAATCAGCTATATATATACATATAGCCACTCTTTTGAAGATTCTTTTCCTATGTTGGCCATTAATGAGTACTGAGTAGACTTTCCTATGCTATACAATAGGTTGCTATCAGTTATGTATTCTATATATAGTAGTGTGTACATGTCAATCCTAATCTTTCAATTTAAACAAAATCACACATTGCCTTTTCTTTCTGTTGTTGATTTAAACATGTAAACTTGTTTATGTATCATATACTTTATGGTTACAAACAATATTGCACTTTATATATGTAGAAATACATGAAGATCAATCAAATGAAAACACGTAAGAAATATTTACTCAGAACTTGCTATAGTGAGGGAGTCAACCATCATTACTTGTTCTGGCTGACTCAAATGTAGGCTGCTGCTGCTGCTGCTGCTGCTGCTAAGTCTCATCAATTGTGTCCAACTCTGTGCGACCCCATAGACAGAAGCCCAACAGGCTCCTCTGTCCCTGGGATTCTCCAGGCAAGAACACTGGAGTGGGTTGCCATCTCCTTCTCCAATGCATGAAAGTGAGAAGTGAAAGTGAAGTCACTCAGTCGTGTCCAACTCTTAGTGACCCCATGGACTGTAGCCCACCAGGCTTCTCCATTCATGGGATTTTCCAGGCAAGAGTACTGGAGTGGGGTGCCGTTGCCTCTGCTGTAGGCAGCAGAGTGGAAAAGCTTTCTAATGGAAAAAAAAAAAAAAGAATGAGATGCTTCAGGTATGCCCTGATTGGAGGTGGTTGGCATGGGGAAGCTGCAGGTAGGTAAGTTAACTAAGAAGTGGGATATCCTATTTGATTGCTTAGGAGTGTTTATTTGGGGTTCCCCGCTTTGTCTTAAGTTGGAATGGAACAAAAATTAGGGAAGTTGTCACTTATTAATCAAATCCTGGCCATGTGGGGCCAATTATTATAAGGATTATGCTTGGCTTCCTAGATAAGTAACTAGAGATGTCAGTCTGACTAACTATAAGTCTGACTTATAAATAGATTGGGTATGTAGCTAGTAATGAGTTAATTTCCTGGATTAGTTGTTGTGGATCGGATTAAAGTATCTCTCTCTCTATCTGTGCTGACCATTGTCTGTTTGCTTATTCAGTCTATTCTAGGGTACTCAATAACTTGATATTTTTATTTAAAGGAGAATCATTTCCAAACCTGAAATCAGTCCATGTATGTTTTCTTGTTTATAATAGCTGCATAATATACCATAGAATAAGTAGACAAAAATGTTAGTTACTGTTCTGAAGGACATCCAGATAGCTTTCAGTGTTTTATGTTTTCAAAAAAGTGCTACAATAAACATCCTTAGTTAAGCATCTTGACTTAATGGTATCATTAAAAATATTGGTCCAATTCCCAGACTTCATTTATTCTATTGTTTATTATTTTTTCTTATTTATTTTAATTGAAGCATAGTTGCTTTACATTGTAGTTATGATAACTCTGTTATACAGCAAAGTGATTTGTTTATACATATATTCTTTTTAAATATTATTTTCCATTATAGTTTATCATAGGATTTTTTTTATAATTTGGAGGATTGCTTTATAATGTTAGTTTCTGCTGTACAACAACATGGATCAGCTATAAGTATACACATATCCCCTCCCTTTTGAAGTCCCTCCTACCACTGTCCCCCGCCATTCCATGCCTCTGGGTCATCACAGAGCACTGAGCTGAGCTCTCTGTGTTACACAGTAGCTTCCCACCAGCTATCAATTTTATACACGGTAGTGTATACATGTCAATGCTACTCTCTCAATTTGTCCTGTCTTCTCCTTCTTCCGCTATGTCCAGAGTCAAGGGTTATGTTTATTTGAAATGTTAATACATACAAATGCATCATTTTGAGTACTTTTCACAAAGCTCCTATAAAGGACATCACTGTTAGAAGCTAAGACCCCTATGCCCTAGATTTTGATCTCCAGACGTCAATAAAGATTAGATGGTAGCTTTTCATTTCAAGGTGGTAAAGGACGCACATGTGACAAGTCCACAGCATCCCATTCTTAAAAGTCACTCCCCTAAAAAGATAACTGAAACAATGGAACTTTGAACAATCATTGGTAGATAGAAAAGGAAAATTGTAGCTCCAAAGATCAAGGGATAAACTTATTTAAAAGGGATATTGGCATTGTATGGATAAATAGAAGTTCAGGGAGCAATTTCTGGATCATTGGAGCAAACTGATCAACTTTGGTTAAATGCTTCTTGGAATAGGCAGCCAATTTCCATGTATATGTTTCCGCGAAAGAGCAGTGAATAAGTTGACATCAGAGACTCAGGCTGGTACCTGGTTATCTGGTAATGAATGGCTGAGAGGAATAAGGAGTATTACAAAATAACCAGCTGTTTGGTCAGTGTCTAGTTCCTCACACCCATTCTCACTGATAAATGGTAGAAGTTAAGGCCATGACTGGAGCTGGTGAGTTGTGCAAAGAACAAAACAGATAGTCTAATAGGAATCCTCATCTACTAAGATGAATACAGCATTCCTTCTCAACATTTGCAGAAAGCTGACATCATTAAAGAGGGAGAGCAAACAACATTGGCATAGACTTACACATATGGAAACAAAGTCAAGAGAATAAGATTTTGACAATTTAAATGTTATGTTTTAAGAATGATTCTGTATTTTATTCAATAGTAAGATGGGATGGATATAAGGAAGAACCAACTAGAGTCATGCAAATAAAAAGAAATTTTTGAGATAGGCTAAAGTGCAAGATGGGCATGGCTGTAGGGTGACTGAGAAAGCTGGAAAATAAAGGGAGAGAGAAATGATGAAAAAGTGAAGAGACTTGGAAAGTAGGTTCAGAAGGTGGAAAAAACACCTAAATGGATCTTTAAAGGAATAATATATACTAGAGAGTAGGCAATAACTAAAGGGATAAAAACAGAAATTCTTCTCTAAGTAAAAAAAATATATATATGTGTATGTGTATATATATATATATATATGTATATATATGAGATAAAACTGGCACACTCAGTGTTGGCCAGGGTTTACAAAAACAAAACAAAGCGAATCAAAAAGAAAACAAAACAAAGTGAAAAAAAAAAGTCCAAGCCAGTTGATTCCAAATATGTTTGCATATATTAGAAATTTGAGAGCATTAAGATTGAAATAAAATTCCTAATAGTTTTCAGAGAAAATAAATTCTCTGGATGATCACAATTAATCTATATAATTTGTTTCTGTGAGGATTCCACATAATTTGGTGTCCATGGTGGGATATTTGTAAACTCTGAAGGACTCTGTGTCTGTGCTTCATACAAGATTTGGTTCCATCTTTCTGGCAACCTGTCACTTAAGCTTTATTTAATCTGCTCTTTTGACCTTTGACTTGATGTCCTATTTTCTGTCTTTTCTTCTTCCAAACAGATTCTTCATGCAAAGACTTACAGTTCACAATAATACTTTTCTGAGTTGGCCTTATAAATTGAGCCCTAGAAAACCCTGCAGGCATTGCATGGCCTTCCCGAAAATGACCTAGTCTCTGCTTGAAGCCTCCTGACAGTCTGCTGTCAAGACACTGTGTCTTGACAAAGAAGGAGATTTTAGAAGAAATTTTAAAATATTTGAAGCTTATATTTTAGCCCTTAATAATGGATTGTAGCTCTTTAAAACATTTACAGTATCTGAACACTTTTAAAAACTATTTGTGCTGCATTTGAACACATTAAAAATATGTTATAGATTAATACATTCTCCTTGAATAAATTAAAATGTTACAGTTAAGACAAAAATCTTTCATTTCCTGTCATTTTTAATATTGGTTTTTTTGACCATATTTAAAATAGTCAAAAGTTTAAGGTATAGCATCCCAGACGTTTTTCCCTGTGCAATTATCTACATAGATCTATAAAGAAATATAGTCTTTTTGATGTGTTTAAAAATATAAACAGTATCCAGTTATATATTTTGTCCTTTACTTGGCTATATTCACTCCAGTACTTTTCCATGTGAGTGTATATAGGAGTTTATCACTTTTGAAATATATGATATCCTTCACTATAGATATATCATTATTTATTTAGTCATCACCTTACTCATGAACATTAAGGTTGTTTTAAAATGTTTGTTTTTGCAAATAGTTTTATAATATATATCACTGAGCATTATAATCGTTTGTTACTCTAGGATAGATGAGAAGTAGCTATGTTGGGTCATGGAACTTGCTTGTCTGACATTTTAATAGATAGTGTTAAATTTCCCTACAGAATGATTATATTAAGTGACATTTTCATTAGCAGTGGAAGAGAGTATCTATATCCTCAAACTCTCATAACATTGGTATGAGACATTATACCAATGACATTGGTATACTAAAATGACATAACATTTTAGTGTTATTCACTCAGTCGTGTTTGACTCTTGTGACCCCAAGGACTGGAGCCCACCAGGCTTCTCTGTCCGTGGAATTCTCCAGGCAAAAATATTAGAGTGGGTTGCCATTTCCTTCTCCAGGGGATCTTCTTGACCAAGGGATCAAACCCTGCTCTCCTGTATTGCAGGCAGACTCTTTACTGACAGCCACCAGGGAAGCCCTTATCAATCTTTTAAATGCATACCAATTCATTGGGTGAAAAGTGAAATTACATTGTTTTAATATCTATTCACTGTTTCATTACATTTTCTTGTATATCTTACACTTTTTTTGTAAGATTGAAACTAAAATTACTCATCACTAGGGTATGAATCAATAAAGTATGCATATTAATATACAATTCATTCATATATATAATTATATTATATATATAATACTTTGAAATCTCAAAGATATTGACTGTTTTCATATATTTGTAACAGTTTTAAGATTTTTAATGGAAATTTCTATCAAGAATCTGTCACCCATGGCTAAATGAAGAAATGTTCTTTCCAAAATGAATAACACTTTGCATAGTTATAGAACAACATTTAAAACATAGAGCCATTTTTAAGCACAGTACAAGCAAATTCAGATATCTGGTCCATGGTTCCCAGGGAAGTAGGACACATTCATGTTCTGTCCCATAATATATTGCATTCCAGGTTATTTTTTATTATATTTGCATCATTGACAATTCTAATTTGTTTTCAGCTTGTTTCTTCTATCTTTCTTTACTTCTGTTTCTGATTTCTTTACATGTGATATTTGAACATATATTTAGGGTTTCATCTTTTTTTATTAGCATTTTTGAGTCTATTGCTTGAATGATTTTTGTGGTTGCTCTGGGTATTACAATATACAAATGTGAATTATCACAGTCTATTGGTATCATTCGGAGAAGGCAATGGCACCCCACTCCAGTACTCCTGCCTGGAAAATCCTATGGACGGAGGAGCCTGGTAGGCTGCAGTCCATGGGGTCGCTAAGAGTCGGTCATGACTGAGCAACTTCACTTTCACGCATTGGAGAAGGGAATGGCGACCTGCTCCAGTGTTCTTGCCTGGAGAATCCCAGGGACTGGGGAGCCTAGTGGGCTGCCGTCTATGGGGACACACAGAGTCGGACACGACTGAATCGACTTAGCAGCAGCTTTGGTATCATTACCCTTTACTTCAAGTGGGATATTAAAAACTTGCTTCCATTTAGGTCCTTTGCACTTCCAATTAAAAAAAAAAAAATATATATATATATACATATACTTGTTCCAAGTATTTCCTCTCCATACACTAACACAACAGATGTTACTTTTCTTATTTCCACCAACAGATATGAATTAAGAGACTTATCAGGGTAAGTCTATTATATGCTCTTCTATTATTTTCATCATTCTATTCTATTATTATTACCATTCCATTATTTTCTTTCTAAAGTTTATACTTTCTGTTATCATTTCTTTTATGCCAAGGAGCTTCCTCAGTCAGTCAGTTCAGTTGCTCAGTCATGTCTAGCTCTTTTCGACCCCATGAATGGCAGCATGCCAGGCCTCCCTGACCATCACCAACTCCCAGAGCCGACTCAAACTCATGTCTGTCTAGTCGGTGATGCCATCCAATCATCTCACCCTCTGTAATCCCCTCCCACCTTCAATCTTTCCCAGCATCAGGGGCTTTTTCAAATGAGTCAGCTCTTTGAATCAGGTGGCCAAAGTATTAGAGCTGTAGCTTCAACATCAGTCCTTCGAATAAATATTTAGGACTGATTTCCTTTAGGATGGACTGGTTGGATCTCCTTGCAGTCCAAGGGATTCTCAAGAGTCTTCTGCAACACCACAGTTCAAACGCATCAATTATAGACATTCATTAAATTAGGTTTGTTTGCAACAAATTTTCTTTGTTGTTCCCCCGCCCTCTGAGAAAGTCTTCATTTACCATTTAGAGCCTTTATTTTCCATTACTTCTTGATAGACATTGCTTCTAGGTATAGAATTCACATCTGACAGTTCTTTTTTTCTTGCACATAAAAGTATTTTGCAAATTCTTTCTGCCTCCATAGTCTAAGATGAGAAATCAGCTGTCACCTGATCTGGCATTTCTTTGATTGCTTGTAAAAAAATTATATCCTTTACAACGAATTATTTACATGATTTCAGATGTTTGGATGGACTTCTTTAAGTTTATCTTATTTAGATTTGCTCAGCTTTTGAATCTATCGTCTTATATATTCCACCAAATATGGTTAATTTTTAGCCACTATTGATTTAAATAGCTTTTCAGCCCCAGGTTCTTTCTTTTCTGTTTCTGGGACTCAAATAATATTAATCTTAGGTCTTTTGTTATTGAACCTCAGTTTCCTAAGGCTCTGTTCTCTTTCTTTGGGGAGAGGGAGGTGGCAAAAGGGGGGATTGCCTATTCTTTTTTGTTGTTCAGATTGAGTAAATTCCATTGTTCTGCCTTTAAGTTTTTCATTTCTATCTTCTTTCAACTCCACTTTACTATTGAGTCTATCCAGTGAGTTTTCTATTTTGGTTAGTGTATTTTTCAGATCTCTAATTCATATTTTGGATAAATATTATTTTAAATAAATTAGATAATATATATTAACAAATAATACTGTTCATATTTTGCATTTTTTTCACTTATTTTGGGAATTTCTAATAACTTATTGAAACTATTTTATGATAACTGTGTTAAAGTTTATGTCAGATAGTTACATCTGATTCATCTCAATATTGGCATAATCTGATAGGCTTTTCTCATTCAAGTTGTGTTTTTCTGATCTTGGTATAATGAGTCATTCTCAGTTGTGTTTTGGACATTTTACATGTTATGTTAGGAGTCTATTGGTATTATTTAAATCTTTTATTCTAGTAGGAAATATCTGTTTAAGTTTAGCATGTAGATTATGGCCTACTTTATATGGGCTACAATCCAATGAGAATTTTAGTTTTCTGATCTCTTGCAATGCTAACCTGTTCTGCATTTCTTTTTCTTTCTTTCTTTTCTTTTTTTTTTTTTCTAGTTCTACTTGGCATTTCCACTGAATTCTTTCAGGAATAACTTTGGGGATGGATGGTATTTCCATGGCCGAATGGGTGGTGTTCACTAGACTCCTGATATGAAAAGTGCTTCCCCTGACCTATTCTCTAGCCATCCAGTGCCAGTGGGTATTCTATGCTGTCTTTGCTGGTGCCTCTGGGGCAGGGTGCCTAGTCTTCCCTTTTCTTAATCCTTTGCCCACAGAGGGCAGACTTTACTTGTATTTGTTTGTTTCCTATGCCTGTTGGCAGTTATAGATTGCAGCCCTCTCTGCTGCCCTGGAGAAGGCAATGGCACCCCACTCCAGTACTCTTGCCTGGAAAATCCCATGGACGGAGGAGCCTGGTAGGCTGTAGTCCATGGGATCACAGAGTCAGACACAACTGCGTGACTTCACTTTCACTTTTCACGTTCATGCATTGGAGAAGGAAATGGCAACCCACTCCAGTGTTCTTGCCTGGAGAATCTCAGGGACGGGGAAGCCTGGTGGGCTGCCGTCTATGGGGTCGCACAGAGTCGGACACGACTGAAGCGACTTAGCAGCAGCAGCAGCAGCTGCTGCCCAGTCTATGATGCATGACAAATTTTCTGTGTATCATATTTCAAGTTTTGAGGTTCCTTGAAAGTTCAACTTCTCATTTCCATCTTTCAGTTTTTTAAAAATTATTTTCCGTGAAATTATTTCCAGAGTATATAGTCAAATTCAGAGGGGAGAAGCACAGAAAATTGAATCTATGCCAACTTGCTACCTGAATTACTTTTTGCAATCAGCAATACACTCTATGTCTATCATTTCACTTGTTCCTTCCCAAGGCTCTGTGGGGCTTGCTCTTGTGATCGTGTGACTCTATGAGGTAGAATTCAAAAGGTTTGGATGAAATGTAAATGTATCTAACTTCTAGGTAGCAAAAATTTAACAAAATAAGCTTCTGCTATGAAACAGAACACCCTGAAACCTACTTAAAAAAAATCAGCTATTCAGCTCATGATTCTGTGGGTGAATTGGACTATTCCTATTTGGGCTCCAAAATCACTGCAGATGGTGACTGCAGCCATGACATTTAAAAAATGCTTGCTTCTTGGAAGAAAAGTTATGACCAAGCTAGATAGCATATTAAAAAGCAAAGATATTACTTTGCCAACAAAGATCCGTCTAGTCAAAGCTATGTTTTTCCAATAGTCATGTATGGATGGATGTGAAAGTTGGACTATAAAGAAAGCTGAGCACTGAAGAATTGATGCTTTTGAACTGTGGTGTTGGAGAAAATTCTTGAGAGCCCCTTGGACTGCAAGGAGATCCAACCAGTTCATCCTAAAAGGAATCAGTCCTAAATGCTCATTGGAAGGACTGATGCTGAAGTTGAAACTCCAGTACTTTGGCCACCTGATGCGAAGAACTGACTCATTGAAAAAGACCCTGAGGCTGGGAAAGATCGAAGGCAGGAGGAGAAGGGGATGACAGAGGATGAGATGATTAGATGGCATCACCGACTCAATGTACATGAATTTGAGAAAATTCTGGGAGTTGGTGATGGACAGGGAGGCCTGGCGTGCTGCAGTCCATGGGTTTTCAAGGAGTCAGATACAACTGAGTGACTGAACTGAAATGAACTATTTGGGCCAAGTTGGCTGATCTCTACTGGATCGGCTAATGTGTCTGTGGTCTTTCGTTAGGTCAGAAAGATCTTAAAAGCCTCACTGATGTATCTTATAGTTTTTGGATGTTGGCTGGTATGATGGATGGAAATATGAGGTCACATATCGTCTTACAACAAGCTATCTCAGTTTGCTTCTCATGGTAGTGGAAAGATTCCAAGGAGAACAAGAGAAAGCAGGTCCTAACAAAGAACATTTTTCAGATCTCTGCTTGCTCTATGTTTGCTATTGGTCTCATCAGTCAAAGCAAGTCATAAGCTTAAGCTCAGAGTCAGTTGAAGACAGTGACTCCTAGAGGATGCAGATATAAGGAGAGGAAGAATTTGTGGCCATTGAAGGATCTACCATGCCCACAGTCAAGGTCTGAGCCATACATATTCACAAGGTAGCTCTTATTTGCATTACTTTTATAACTTATAATGTCTATTATATGTATTACCTCATTTGTTTTTCATAAATACCTCATGTTTAATATGTAGGAAGGCATAATGTCCTCTCTGATATAAAATTCAATATGTTTATTGCTAGTCCAAATATAACTTCTATGTTGACAGTGAAACAGTCACACAAATAAATGTATAAGTAAAGTTTTGATACACATTATATTAGCAAATTCTCCAGGGTAGTGAAGTGTTACCTATAATATAAAACCTGATGTTTTTATTCTTTGCTACCTCTTCCAAGCATAAAGGATATCTGATAGTTATTTTATTCTAGGTTTTGTTGAAAAAAATCCATGTCTGTCTTAATCACATTTTCCATGACTTTATAAATTGTGAGTATATCTTCTGTGCAGGTAGAAAGAATTCTTACTTTTAGTCTATTCTTACATAATGAGCCTTAAATTTACTGAGAATATTTATTGCTTGATGCAAAACTGTTCTAACTTGTATTATATCTTTGTTGAGAGTACAGTTATAACAGCACAAGCTTACATGTTTAGATTTACCATAATTTATTTGGATGTTAGGAGAACATTGTCTTTGCTGTTTGGTACTGTTATTTTTATCTACATTTTATTGTATTAAACATATATCTTTTAATGTTTTATATCTTTGGGAATCATTGGTTCCATAATTTCAATTTTAGAAAGTCACTTCTAGTTTTCTTCAGTGTTAAGACTGATAGTTTAGAATACATTATTTCATAAATATTATTTTTTGTTGTTTGTTGTTTAGTTGTTCAGTCGCATCCAGCTCTTTGTGACTCCATGGACTGCAGTACACCAGGCTTCCCTGTCCTTCATCATCGCCCAGAGATCTAAATATTAATCTAAATATTGTTTAGATTTCTTCTTAGATGTACCCCTCAACAACTGCAGTAACAGAAGTTTATATTCTCTTTCTGAGGTCTTTCTGAAATCCTTGTTAGTTCTTTCCAGTTTATCTTCATCAGCTTATAACCACTCACATGAGCTTAGCATCATCTGCAAACTTACATATTCCTTTTTTGCATTCCTTCTTTTAGATTAATTATTATGTGAGAATCTGAACTTTATCAAAATGTGAAAAAAAAATCTAGATAGTGTTTACTCCCAGGTACCATACTGCAAATAATTCCCCACCCAGAAAATTGATAAGCTATCTCATTTCTTTGTTTTCTCTCTTAGCATTATGTAGGTATATTCAGGAAAATACCTGCCTTCTAACATTCAGTTTCAGAATGGAGGGAAATAGTGTTTGGTAAATATGTAACACAGTTTAATAGATTGTCAAAGGCTTACTAAACTCAATAATTGACAGCTATTCCTTTCCATTTTGTCTATACATTTATTTTCCCTGTTGGAGCACTCTGGTAAGGAAGGCTCTGTACTATTTATCCTTAGAGTAACAATGTGACATGCCTTCCACCCATTCCCCCTCCTGTACAGGTTATGCTTCCTTAAGTGCGCAATGAACCACTCTGCTTTATATATTGCACCAATCTGTTAGGCATGTAAGAAAGAGTTACTGGTCTGAAATTCTAAATCTTTCCACAGTGCTTTTTTTTATGGATGGTGTCAAAACAAAGGCAAATTCAAAATAAATAAAACCATCAGTCTCATTTATAAGGTTAGGGCTTAAGACAAGCAACAACAAGCACAGATACACCAGTATATTCCAATGCACTTTTTCTTCGTCATGTTAGTGACACCACCAGTGTCAGACTAGACCTGCCTCACTGGCTTTATTGAAATATAAAATGCAAGAAACGTCCTCTTATGGTGAGTACCTCTGAAGTCAATGTTTATGCCAGTGACTTTCACCTGTGGGGAGAATTTACTGTTCTTGGGACATTTGGCAATGCCTGGAGACATTTTTGATTCTACGACTTGGGCATGATGGTGCTACTGTCATCTAATGGATAAGGATCAGAGGTCCTACTGAACATTCCACATTGCACAGGTGAACTCCTAAAAACGAATTACCTGGCCCAAAATGTCAATGCCACCACGACTGAGAAACAGTGGCTTACGTTAGCTTCTTTTGCATATGTTTGCTCATTTAGTTGGCAGCCTTTGTCCAGTGTAACCACATGTTCACCATAATAATGAACACTGATATTTGTTTAGCTAGTATTCTATTGTGTACATGATGTCACAACATATGAAGAGCGTGTGTTTTGCAACATATGAAGTATATGATTTCACTTTTTACCTTATTTTTAAACCAGGTTATCGATACTTAAACAAAACTTGTTTTGTAGTGTATTATCTCTGGATAACTCCCACAAACTTTTTGTTTTCCACGGACTCCTAGGTTCACTTAAACACTGCTCATCATATTGAAAAGAGCTGCAACAATTAGTAGTGATGGTTTGGGTTATCTGC
This sequence comes from Bos indicus x Bos taurus, assembly GCF_003369695.1. NCBI lineage: Eukaryota > Metazoa > Chordata > Mammalia > Artiodactyla > Bovidae > Bos > Bos indicus x Bos taurus. The sequence continues at coordinate 36,240,757 of NC_040097.1, read as the reverse complement.
CTTCAGGATATCTGCCTATGAACATATAGTGTTTCATAATGGGCATTGAACCTGGAATCTACAGTCTACAACTTCTTGAGCTGCATAAATACAGTATAAAAATAGCCAACCACAATAGCATTGTTTCAAAGCAAATAACTGTTTCCAAGAAAACCTGAGCAAAAGTAAAATAATTGGGAGGTAGAAATGATCAGATGTCTCTTAGGTCCAATGCTTTAACTCATTTAGACCAAATTTAATTTCTTTCTAGCTAAGGCATATGAGGAAATGCTAATTTGCATTAATTCTTTAGCAGCAATATTCATTAAGATCACTATGGTTCGTTGCAGTGTCAAACAACACTTTTTATTTTCTTTCCAAAGCTGATATGTATTAATGAGAAACTTACTGACCCCTTCTTTTTTCTGTGTGTGACCCATAGAACAAGAATCACTAGGATAAAAGCAGCAATTTCACAGTTCTTGTTCTCTGTCAAACAATGACCACTGACAGATCCTTCAAGTTTGATTCATTAGGAGAATTTTTCATATGTAAGGCTAATATGCTATGGCTTTTAGCTCTCAGTAAATTTAATCATTGTGCAATTTATGTGTGCTTATTCACTTTATTTCACTTTACAGGAGGCATATGTGCTTTAAAATATAGTGCCATATGCGCACAGAATCAGAGAATTTTTAAGCTTTAGATCATTTAGTCTCAACCTTGTCATTTTAGAGTAGAAACTGAGGCATATGATGAATGCCAGACTGTGAAATAATGAGTCAGACTGTGAATTGTAAGTTCTTAGCTCACTGTTAATTCTCTTTGAGCTATCGCTTTGCTCCTATTATAATGCTTTAAAATTAAAATAAAATTTGATTTTATAACATGATTGATTATTTTTTTTTCTTACTAAGAACTGTGAAATAACTGTTTTGCATTACAGATTATAGTTGGTAATTATCCTCTCTAGTAAATAAGTGGAAGGTTTTAAAAATAATGGATTATTTTATACAAATCATTCTTTATAGGATCAACAGTGTCTTAGGAATAATAGCAATCTTTTAATTTTAGATCACATCTTCTGTCTGCTATCTTGTAGGCAAAGGAATGATGAACATACTGTAGGTTAAAAAAATGTTCACTACTTATTATTTTTGCAGCTTTGGGCAAATCACTGAGCCTCTTATTCCTTTCCTGGAATAAGAGAAAAAAAACATAAAGGCTATCCATCAGCTTCATAGATGGTGTTCATGAATGAGAGAGAGATTTATATGAGTTAATGTTATCATATAATTGAAATATTTTTTGTTCAGACCCAAAACCAGTGTTTTCACTTTCTACTTCTTAACCAATTTCTTATTTTTGTTATTTGAACACTACAAATGATGCATCCTGACTGATATATAAATATGTTAAAATCTATAGCAGTTGATTAAACTTTATAAAATATTTAAAAAATGAATTTCATTTTTTAGAGCAGTTTTAGGTTCACAGAAAAATAGACTGCTTTCTTGTCCTTAATATCTGACAACCAATGATCTTTTTAATTGTCTCAGTAGTTTTGCCTCTCCAAGGTGTCATGCTGGTGGAATCATTCAGTATGTGGCCATTTTGGACTGACTTCTTTTAGTTAGAAATACACATTTGTAGTTCTTCCTTGTCTTTTCTAGACTTGATAGCTCATATCTTCTTATCACTGAATAATACTACATTATCTGAAGATACCACTGTTTATCCATTCACTATCTGAAGGGCATCTTGGTTGCATCCAAGTTTTTGCAATTACTAACAAAACTGCTGTTATTAATAAAGCTGGGTGTTTTTATATAAATATACATTTTCAAATCCTTTGAGAAAATGCCAAGGAATGCAATTGCTAGAGTGTGTACTAACAGTATGTTTATTTCTCCAAGAAACTGTCTGTCTTTCAAAGTGGCTATGCCGATTTTCATTCCTACAGGCAATGAATGAAAGTTCCTATTTCTTCATAGCTTCACTAGCATTTTGTCCTGGTAGTGATTCATTCTTTAATATATGAATTTAGTTGCTACTTTATATATTTTTGTTAATTCAAATGAAGCACTTCCTATTGATATGTAATGTACCATGGACATACAAATATTCAGCATATCCACCTTCAAAATTTTAAATATAGATAAATACATTCCTTTCAAGATGGAGGATTTAATTTTCAGTGACATTTTAAAATCTCTCCCCTTTCCTGTTTTTCTCCTATTACCTTGATTTCTAAGTCTGTCTTCATGCAACAATACAAAGCATAAAAATGCTCGTCTATGAGGCCATTCCCATATGTTTCCTGAATAAGTATCTAAGCCAACAAGTGCAATTTTATCTCACCTTTCTGCTTTACCAAGTTCTTGTCTTCAAATAATGGATGTCATGTATATTTCTTTAAAGAGGAAGCAGGTAAGTTTTGATTTAGTGTGGAAGCATCTAACCCAGTTAACAACAATACTATATCTATTCATTGTTATGAGACAGATATTTAAAGTTAAAGCTAAGCAGATTTTGCTGGTAAGTGTATTTGTGATTCATAACAGATATGAAGAAAGAAAAAAAAAACACATGATACACTTAATGAGGCAGAGGTCATCAAAAATGGTATGCACATTTGTTAAAGGAAAAAATAAAAAAAATAAGAATGTGAGCTCTGCAAAATAAAAAAAACCTAAGGAAAGCCAAATAAATCAATATTTTGTTGCTTATTGAAAAGAGCTCAGTGGTATTTGAAAATCAACCTTTTGGTTATATAGGAACAGTCTAGCATTAAAACAATGTTGAATAACCAATATACAGTATTAACTTACGATATTTAAGAAAAATAAATATCATATATTAGCACATACATACGGAATCTAGAAAATATGGTACGAGGAACCTATCTGCAAGGAAGGAATAGAGACACAGGCATGGAGAACAAACTTGTGGACACAGCAGGGGAAGGAGAAAGTGGGACAGATTGAGAAAGCATCATTGACATATACACACTACCATGTGTAAAATGGATAGCCATTGGGAAGCTGCTGTATAACACAGGGAGCGTAGACTGGCACTTTGTGATGATCTAGAGGGGTGGGATGGAGGATGTGACAGGGAGGCTAAACAGAGAAGGGATATGTATATATAGTTATGATGTATTTGCATTGTTGGGAGGCAGAAACCACACACCATTGTAAAGCAATGATTCTCCAATTAAATACCATCTCTAACTGAAATGCATTTTGTGTGTTTTGGGTCCAGTATGTCAACAATATTATAGTCCTTGTTCCTATCATTCATGATATAGTGATGACAAAGGAGCAGGGTTTGGCCCCTGGTGAGTTGGTTCGCCTGTGGTGGAAGGCATTGCCTGCTCTGGCTTTCCTGGATTTCTGGCTGGCTTTGTGTGGCTTTTCTTTCCCTGGATTAGGGTGATTTGACAGTCCTCAAATTTATATGTTTTATGTGAGTTATTTCACCTTTAATTCTGAATCTTAGAAAACATAACACCAATGCTCTTTTACTATCACCTGTAAGAAAAGACTCGCAGGTTTTCTTCCTCCTTCTCCTTCAACTACTGTTACCCCCATCACTACTACTACACCTCCTGGCAGCTATCATTGATCAAGAATCTAAGAAGTGCAAGCACTTTATGAAATGCTTGACATATCTTATCTCACTTCATCTTTGCAAAACATGATTATTATCTCCACTTTACAAATGGGGAAGGTGAGCCTCAGAGAATTTAGATCACTTGTCTATACACATATATAATGATGCATCCAGTATTCAGCTTGAAGCTGTGGGACTCCGGTGCATGTTAACTACAGGTTATTCTGCCTTTCTGTAGCTTTTAACTCTATATCTACTGGTAAGAGTTACGGTTTTCAATGAATTATTTCTCCATGACAAAATTAGGTAGTTCCAAAGAAGGTTCAGAAGAGATTAATGTCATCAGTGACATCACAATGTATTAATTGTATTCATTATTGACTGTGCTCTTGTATCTCATCTTCCTATATGTCTCTCCTTTCATGCTCTCTTACATTGATGGTATACACACCAAGAATGCCATAACTAAAAGTCAAGAGAATATTTTGTTTTAGACCAGGTTTTACACTCATATGACTAGATCAATGGATATAGAATAACAATAGAGATAACAAGAGAAAGCAATACAAGATTCATGAAAATAAGAAAATATCTGGAAAGGTTTTTTTTTTTTTTTGCAAGACTTTCTGTTCTTTCCTGTCAGTTCAGTTGCTCAGTCATGTCTGACTCTTTATGACCCTATGGACTGCAGCACATCAGGCCTCCCTGACCATCACCAACTCCCAGAGCCTACTCAAACTCATGTCTATCTAGTCGGTAATGCCATCAAATCATCTCACCCTCTGTAATCCCCTTCTCCTCCCACCTTCAATCTTTCCCAGCATCAGGGGCTTTTTCAAATGAGTCAGCTCTTTGAATCAGGTGGCCAAAGTATTAGAGTTGTAGCTTCAACATCAGTCCTTCGAATAAATATTTAGGACTGATTTCCTTTAGGATGGACTGGTTGGATCTCCTTGCAGTCCAAGGGATTCTCAAGAATCTTCTCCACCACAGTTCAAAAGCATCAATTCTTCAGCACTCAGCTTTCCTTATAGTCCAACTCTCACATCCACACATGACTATTGGAAAAACCATAGCCTTGACTAGATGGACCTTTGTTGGCAAAGTAATGTCTCTGCTTTTTTAATATGCTGTCTAGGTTGGTTATAGCTTTTCTTCTAAGAAGCAAGTGTCTTTTAATTTCATGGTTGCAGTCACCATCTGCAGTGATTTTGGAGCCCCAAAAAATGGTCTCTCACTATTTCCATTGTTTGCCATCTATTTGCGATGAAGTGATGGGACCAGATGCCACGATCTTAGTTTTCTGAATGTTGAGTTTTAAGCCCACTTTTTCATTCCTATCACACCACCTCTAAATAAACTTGCCCTAAGCAGAGAGAGTGTCACTTAGTTTATGTTCTCAAACTGTCATGCTCTCATCTTAAGGTTCTTCTTGAGGTTCAACACAAAAGCTGTCTTGAGCCCTAAATAAGTGCAATCTCTGGTAAGTTGTTCACAGTAACTTCTCCTTATACTTTCCCATGTAATCTAGAAGAAAAGGCTCTTAAACTTTGACATGCGGTATTTGGTCACTCTCAAGTGAAGTGAAGTCGCTCAGTCGTGTCCGACTCTTTGCGACCCCATGGACTATAGCCTACCAGGCTCCTCGGGCCATGGGATTTTCCAGGCAAGAGTACTGGAGTGGGTTGCCATTTCCTTCTCCAGGGGATCTTCCGGATCCAGGGATCGAACCCGGATCTCCTGCATTGTAGGCAGACGCTTTACCGTCTGAGCTACCAGGGAAGCCCAGGTCACTCTCAGATGGGCCTTATTTTTGCTTGTCTTCAGAGAGATAAAACATTTTAGCAGACCTTAGCTTAAATAATTGTCAAAGCATTGGCACTGGCACGCAGTGTCATTAACTGTTTTCCAGTGGTTCACTAGGGATAAACTAACTTCTGTGTTGCATGATCCTATTGCTTATGGAGAGACATTATTGAGAGTCTTCATCACTTGTCAAAGATAATTCTAATCTCAAGGAGGTTAGAGGTTTACTGAATAGGTGAATATTCTTACCTACCTCTTTCTCAGCATACTTTAAAGCATACATGGCATAGACCATTCTCTTTGTTTTCCCACATTATCCTGCTTCTGCTTATAGGTTCTCCTATAAAAGAGATTTATACCATGAATTCATCACATTTATTCCAGAGTTTGTGTAAATCTCTTTCTTTCCATATTTTGATCTTGTTCACATTGCTTTCCCTCCCTTGTTAGTATATAGAGCTTATATTCTGTTTTGCAGAACTGAACAAAAAGAGGATACGCTTGTCAATATGACTGGCTAGAAAATCTATGATTAAAAGTTATGTTGCTCATTATCCGTAGAAAATCAAAGTGGGAACAATGCTTACTGACCATTTTTGGAAGCAGTTTCTTGCTCATTGCTTTCTGTGATCTCTCTTAAAAACAAAGCTGTAAATTGCTACATTTCACTGAGATGGCAACATACAGAGCAATTTGTGTTTATGCAAAAAGATCCCATTACGCATTTTTCTTTCAAATTAGCTTCTAAGACTTTCTACCTGAAGGTGTGCCAGCATAGGTAATTATTTTAAGATGCGTTAGCTGATATTTTAGCTAGCACTAAAATATAAAAATCTCCATGTTGATATTGATCAAAAACCTCCATGACATTGATCAAAAGCTCCATGTTCTTGGTTTGACAGATAGCTATCAATGTCATTCATTTTCCCAAATATAACGGTTTGAACATGTGAGCCACAAAATCAATAACATGAATGATTATTTATTTGCCAGTGAAATCAATGAATCGCTTATTAAATGTGCCTAACATGAAGAAAAACATTATGATAATGAAGATGCCTTGGCCAAGTAGACTGAAGCTCTGAGAGCCCTTTAGTCAGTTTCCCAGTAGTTCAGATATGGTTCTAGTTACAGAGATAATATTAAACGAATGAAACAAATTCAGTGACACAGAAACAAAATAGGCTGAAACATAAATAGGTATTTGAGAGGCCAAAGGGTTATTACAAAGCTCATGTAAAATCTGGAAACTCTTACTTCCTCCCCTCCAAAAAAAGCACTGACCTACTGACAGTGGAGTCTGTCATTATCTTAGGGTGATGAGTGATACTAAATGCCATTGGTATCTTTCATCTGATGCTTGTGTTACAATTGTGATTTTACCAAACATTGTAAAATGCCTCCAGGGATGGGTTCACTATCTTCCCAGGCAACCCATAACAGAAAAGACAGCACAACAGGATAAAATAGTACAGGAGTCCATACGTAGAGTAGCTCCAAAGTGAAGTTGCTCAGTCGTATCTGACTCTTTGCGACCCCATGGACTGTAGCCTACCAGGTTCCTCCATCCATGGAATTTTCCAGGCAAGAATACTGCAGTGGATTGCTATTTCCTTCTCCGGGAGATCTTCCCAACCCAGGGATTGAACCCCGGTCTCTGCATTGTAGGCAGATGCTTTACAGTCTGAGCCACCAGGGAAGTCTTGAGTAGCTCCAAAATTGTCCCCAATAGTTACTTTGCAAGGAAATAGTTATGCTCTAAGAAGAAAGGGACTTGTTTATGAGCTATATTTAAAATGATATTTATTAAAAATTTGACACTTTTAATAATATTTTGTGAACAAAGCATTAGTATTCAAGAAAATTTTACTGTACACCATCAGCTCCTTACTTATCGATGAGATAAAAATGAAGCCTAATCACATTGATTTTAAAAGCCAAACCAGGGCTCATCATTGCAAAACATCTGCTTGCCTGTTGTAAGGTGAATGAAAAAGACATTATGTTTATGAATGAACCAAAGGGCATTAGAGCTTTCAGATTTGGGATCAAGAGGGTAGGACAAAACAAGGTAAAAACATGTTCTTTTTAAGTGTACTGTCATGATCTGGGTTGAACTACCAACATTTGAGCCCTGATGTCATTGGCATCAAGAGCTATTTGACACATAATGAGGACAGTTGGGACGGACCTATGGAGGATGAATAGGAATATGAACCAGAGGCAAATCAGAAACACAGCTTAACTTGGCAAACAGCATACTGCTCATATAATCCCTGCTACTTGCCAGGGAGTCCATGAATACTCACACTCACTACAGCAGTTAGTGTGCAGTGTTGGATTTAGGACTCTCTTGAGCCTAAAGGTGAACATTTTTAGCCAGGTCACCAAAATTATATTTCTATGAATCCAAACCATAGACACATATTCCACCTTTAGAGAGGTAAATTTTAGTTTAATATGAAGAGTATCTTTCTACTTAACAAAGTTGTTGAAAAACTGAACTGGCTATCTGATAACATGAATTTCCGGTTCCTATATATGTTAAAAAGAAAGAAAGAAAAGATTCAGTGATCACTGTTGATGAAAAGTTTGCAGATGATCTCTGATGGGTCTTTTCATCTCTGAAATTCTAACCATTCATTCATTCATGTAACAAAATTTGATTCTCTGAATATGACACAAAATTACATTCTTATTGTTTCTATTAGTTAATGCAGTATTTTGTAGATGTTATTCACAGGTTTATCATAGCTCGACTCCTCACTTTATTCAGGGTTCTTTATGCATATCAACTTCCTGGAAAAGCCTTCTCTCATGTTCCTATGAAAAATGGCATTCCCACTCCGTCACTCTCTCTGCTCTAACCCTGCTCTATTTTTATTGAAAAATTTATCACTTCATGATACTCTTATTTTGTCTCTCCATCTACTAGATTGTAAATTACATAGGAATAATGATTTTGACTTTTGTTCACTTCTGACTTCCTATTGCTTGGGATAATATCTATCACATAGCTGATGATCAAAAATACATGTTAAATGATTCAGTAAATGAATGAATGGATTAATGAATGAATGAAAGTAACTGCCTGAATTAACAATTATTTTGAATCCTATGACTGGATTTGTATTCCAAACAGATACTAATTTAATATCATAAATAAGTCAGTGTAATTGTTGCTGTTCAGTCCATAAGTCGTGTCTGACTCTGTGACCCCATGCACTGCAGCACACCAGGCTCCTCTGTCCTTCACTATCACCCAGAGGTCACTCAAATTCATGTCTATTGAGTCGGTGATGGTATCTAATCATCTTATCCTCTGCCATCCCCTTCTCCTTTTGTCTTCAATTTTTCCCAGCATCAGGGTCTATTGCAATGAGTCAGCTCTTCGCATCGGGTGGCCAAAGTATTGGAGCTTCAGCTTCAATATTAGTTCTTCCAATGTATACTCAGGGTTGGTTTCCTTCAGGATTGACTGGTTTCATCTCCTTGCTACCCAAGGGACTCTCAAGAATCTTCTCCATCACCACAATTCAAATGCATTAATTCTTTAGCAGTCACCTTTCTTTATGTTCCAACTATCACATCTGAACATGACTACTGGTAAAAGCATAGATTTGACAATACAAACATTTCTTGGCAAAGTGATGTCTCTGCTTTTTAATATGCTATCTAGGTTTGTCATAGCTTACCTTCCAAGGAGCAAGCATCTTTTAATTTCATGGCTGCAGTCATCATCTGCAGCCAATATAATATAAAATTTTTTTCATTTCACATTTGAATGTAACTGATTCTCACAAAAATGCTCAACGGATTAAAAATATTTTTAAAAGATTTTTACCATCCCATTAGAATTTAATGTTCCTTTATGCTTTAGAAAAGGATCCCATGTACGTAGGAGCCTGGTGGGCTGCAGTCCATGGGGTCACTAAGAGTCGGACATGACTGAGCGACTTCACTTTCACTTTTCATTTTCATGCATTGGAGAAGGAAATGGCAACCCACTCCAGTACCCTTGCCTGGAGAATCCCAGGGATGGAGGAGCCTGCATGGGCTGTAGTCTATGGGGTCACACAGAGTTGGACACGACTGAAGCGACTTAGCAGCAGCAGTATGCTTTAGAAAAGTAAATTGAAAAACAAATATTAAAAAAAAAAAAAAAACAAAACTGGTTAAATTTCCAGGTGTCCCAGTTGAATTTAAGTCACATAAGACCTATATTAGATTTAACAGAGGAGATTTTTGTAAGTAAATTCTACAATGGTGAACTCTCAAATGTATTGCATTTGCCTAAAAGAATTCATGTTATGTGATTGCTGGAGAGGATAGAGATGCTTAAAAAAAAGGATGTTTTGATGTTTTACCATACACTGGAGATTTTTGTAATTCATCACAATTGTATGTTCTTACTGACACTTTTAAATAAATGGGATCTATGTTATATTTTCCTGACCATTGCTCCGTCATGGTTTATAGACCCATATGAGTATTTAATGCTGAACACTAATATTTAAAAACAAACATGATTTTCTATTTACATGGCAAATATTCTTGCTAGTTATGATCTGCTATTTATTTTAGGTACTGCATTGTGAAACCACATGTAGCCAATGGAGCTTTCTTATTATGGTTATATCAATTCAGCAATGTAGCTTATATAGAAAGTGGCAAAATATGTATCATTGTGACTTTGCCTATGCATAGCAATAAATTGCATCCATACATAATGGAGCTTTGGACATTTTTAGAAGGAATTTTGTGATTACATGCTAGAAAACTAAATATAAATCAGTAAACTCAAAAATATTTTATTTTTTAAGCTGCACTGTAGCTTAATCTTTTGCCTCAAATGAGAAAAATAATATCTTTCAAATTAACTTCAGTTTTAAAAGCAGTATTTGCAAGAACAAAGAATATTCAGGTAGTTCTTGCTTGCCTTTTATGAAAGCAGGGCAGTGCAGTGTTGTAGATAAAGCACTGGCTGATAGGAATCTTAGATTGAAATAACTTTTCAGCCAATATTTATCTTTGTAACACAGAGTGAACTGTTATTAATGGAATTACACTTGATTCTATGTAGGTCCAGAATGCTATGCAAATAGCAATTCATAGTGTCAATTATTATCCTTAGAAAGTAACATAGAACTTACGTCCCTGAAGTGTCTAAGAAATCACTAGAATGATACGAGAAATTAGAAGACTCAGCTTTAATGAAATAGCAGAAAGTCAAACCAATGCCCTCAGATAATGTTAGAGTTCAGGGGTTCCAGAGATCCCTGTATCTCATTTCATCATTTTGGATACGAGGAAACTGAGCCCCAAGGAAGTTAAATGGCATAAACTCATACAGCTAAGCACTAAGACAACAGTAATAAACATATGGAAAATTAAATCTTCAACAAACATTTCAATACTCTTTTTTTCTTTTTCCTTTCTCCCTGCCCTCCTTCATTCTGTCCTTTCTT